>NC_048231.1:57889506-57896115 GCF_002007445.2 Ailuropoda melanoleuca
TCGTCAGCACTACGCGAAGTGCTTGAGTCAGACAATTTCATGCCATCCTCCCAGCAGCCCTATGAAGCAGGTTTTGCTACCCTCCCCACTGACAGAAAAGGGGAGGGTCTCAAAGAGGTGACATCATTTCCTGGGTCACACCATCACCAAGGAGTGACACAGGATTCAGACTTAAGCTCCAAAAATGTTCTAAATGTTCTTTAGGAACCAGGGTCCTTCTTTTTTTTTTTTTTTTAAGATTTTATTTATTTATTCGACAGAGAGAAAGAGTCAGTCAGTGAGAGAGGGAACACAAGCAGGGGGAGTGGGAGAGGAAGAAGCAGGCTCATAGCAGAGGAGCCCGNCTTTGCTACCCTCCCCACTGACAGAAAAGGGGAGGGTCTCAAAGAGGTGACATCATTTCCTGGGTTACACCATCACCAAGGAGTGACACAGGATTCAGACTTAAGCTCCGAAAATGTTCTAAATGTTCTTTAGGAACCAGGGTCCTTCTTTTTTTTTTTTTTTTAAAATTTTTTTTTTTTATTCGACAGAGAGAAAGAGTCAGTCAGTGAGAGAGGGAACACAAGCAGGGGGAGTGGGAGAGGAAGAAGCAGGCTCATAGCAGAGGAGCCCGATGTGGGGCTCGATCCCATAACGCCGGGATCACGCCCTGAGCCAAAGGCAGACGCTTAACCCCTGTGCCACCCGGGCGCCCCCGGGGTCCTTCTTAACACCCTGAATAAAAGCAGATGAGTATCGCACATTATAAGGGTCTCATGTGCTTCTCTGTACATTTAGCTTTTTAGACACCGGGCTCTGTTCACCTACTCACAACCGATGCTCTTTTTGGAAGGAGAGATTTAATNAGCCGGGGTCACGCCCTGAGCCAAAGGCAGACGCTTAACCCCTGTGCCACCCGGGCGCCCCCGGGGTCCTTCTTAATAACACCCTGAATAAAAGCAGATGAGTATCGCACATTATAAGGGTCTCATGTGCTTCTCTGTACGTTTAGCTTTTTAGACACCGGGCTCTGTTCACCTACTCACAACCGATGCTCTTTTTGGAAGGAGAGATTTAATGAACTATGATGAGGTCTTCAGGCACCTGACTTCCTACCTCCTGGGAGAAGAAGAAAATGTGTTTCTTCCTTAATGGCTCTTGAAAGGATGGATTCACAACCAGAAGGAAAGAACCCTTTCTTCTCTTCTTCTATTATCAATATCCATTCGCTCCCCCACCACCCTTCCAATTTGTAGGAGTTAAAATTGAAGCTAAAGCAGATGACAAATGGTAATAGCCACTCCCATTTCAAAAAGCAGATATTTCAGGAAGTAGGAAGCTATATAAATCAGGTAACAATGCTGAGCATTGGTTTTTTTGTTTTTTTGCCTCATGACAAAGCTGAAAAAATGAGCATCTTAACTCATTCGTGACTCAAGTCACATAAGAATAATAATAGTTTAAATGTTTGGCATTTTCACATACACTATCTCCTCTAATCTTTATGCAAGACCTATTGTCTCTACTTTATTTTTTTAAAGATTTTATTTGAAAGAGAGAGAGTACAAGTGGAGTGAGGGACACAGGGAGAGGGAGAGAGAGAATCTCAAGCAGGCACCCTGCTAAGCACGGAGCCCAACAGGGGGCTCAATCTCACAACCCTGAGATCATGACCTGAGCTGAAACCAAGAGTCCAAGGTTTAACCGACTGAGCCACTCAGGCACCCCTTGTCCCTACTTTAGAAATGAGGGAATGGGGGCTACTTGGGAGACTTGCTGTTGCCCACTTGCTATCACAGTTGCCTTCAAAAATGACAATCTAATCAGGTTCCTCATTCTTAATTCAAAATCTAAGTCCATTCTACCCCATATTCCCAGCCTAACATCTTCCAAAGGATCGCAGGTTCCCACCCACACCTCCAGCCTATCCTCCAGCTGCAACCCACCCTCCCTCCACATGCACCAAACAGCCTTTCAAGCCACCGGCACTTGCCCCCATGCTCTTTCTCACCCCCATACTCTACCTGGACTCCTTCCCCATCTTTTATACATGGAGAGAACCTTTTTTAAGACTCAGCCCAAGCATCACTTCTTGTCTGATTCCTTTCCCAACAAATGCACCTTGAAAGTAGAGCTGATTCCTCTTTCCATGCCAAACACTATGCACACGTGTTCTGGATGAAGCAATAAAACTCCTTCACTGAGTTAGATGATCTACAGATTAGTTGCAAGACCTAAAAATGACTGAATTGAGAAGAAAGGAAAGTGAGTGTGGTCAGTCAGTTACAAAATCATAAAAGCACTGAAGAGCGGGAGAAGTCAAGCGGGAGAAATGAAGGAATTCATGTTACTAATAATTGCTTATGATACATCCAATATATTGGATGTAAGTATATTATACGTATTATTCCATCAACATGAATGAAAGATAGACTGAAAAGAATCAGATGATAAAACATTCATTCTCTTACCAAAGGATGGCCCTGAGTCTGGGAAAAGCATTAGAAACTTTTTCTAAATGGCAGCACGATCAAGTATCTCTTGTCTTGCTGTTATACTCAACAATTTTACAAGTACAGGTAGACTTTCCAGTCTTTTTGAGATGTTTCTCTATACAATAGTTCCATTTTCCTAGGAAGAATCCCTTAATGGTCTGGTGTCATATTTATTTTATAAACCACAAGGGAGATGTTGAAAGGATTTTGCTTCACCTATTCATCCTTTTCCCTCCCCTCCTAGATACTCTTGTTCAAATAAGTACATAACATGCCCAGTTGGGCAAAAGTACAGGAAAAGCGGGCTTAAGCAAACCAATTTTAGGGCACCTGGGTGGTTCAGTTGGTTAAGTGTCTGCCTTTGGCTCAGGTCATGATCTTGGGGTCCTGGGATAGAGCCCCACATCGTGCTCCCTGCTCAGTGGGGAGCCTGCTTCTTCCTCTCTTTCTGCCTCTCCTTTCCACTCATGTGCACTTTCTCTTTCAAACACATAAAATCTTTTTTTAAAAAAATGGACTTAACCAAAGGGTCTCGATTTAGTCTTCTTGGCCAGGTATGGAGAACTGCCCTTTGGCCAGTCTTCTAACCTTTGGTGCCAGAATTTGCTGTACTCTTTACTTGTCACTCATTGCCATGACCCACCAAATCACGGCTGGAGACTCAGGGAATTATAAGCGTCTTAAAATCATTCCTGGGGTGCCTGCGTGACTCAGTCAGTTAAGCTTCTGCCTTCAGCTCAGGTCAGGATCCCAGGGTTCTGGGATTGAGCCCCTTGTCAGGCTCCTTCCTCAGCGGAGAGCCTGCTTCTCCCTCTCCCTCTGCCTGCCACTCCACCTGCTTGTGCTATCTCTGTCAAATAAATAAAATCTTTTTAAAAAATAAATAAAATCAAGTCCTGTGCCATGGAGCAGGAGCCATGCCAGGCCTGACAAGCACAAAGTACAGCACCTACTGTAGGCTAGGAACTGGACATATACTATATCCAACCCCTATGCAAGAAAATGAAAGATCAGATTAAATAATTTTCCAAGAACTGGGCGTTGAATCCATGGCCTAGCTTCCACCCCTCCATACTATCTTCTGTTCTTCCAAACCATAACCTTCCTGAGAGCCTGGGCTTTTTGCATTACATTTTGTTCTTTGCCATGAGAAATCTCAAGCCACCAAGATTACCTCTCTCTAACAGAACTGGAGAGATAATGTTGGAATCCTGATTTGCACACTTTAGATAAAAGTACTACACCAATCCCTTCAATACTGACAAGCAAAAAGGCTTAATCGACTTGGCAGCAAATGCCATGGATGTCCAAAGAGGTTAGTTTGAAGAAACCACTCTAGATGCTAGAGTAGCTGGACCTCTCATAGAGTTTTCTGATAGAATTAGTGCCAAATGAAGAATGACGGGCTTTGGAGCCAAATGGGCCCAGGTTGGAATCCTGCTCTCTACTTCCTGGTTGTGACACAATACTCAAACAAGCAACAATTACATCTCTCCCCTCATTTCCCCCCTTTGCCCACCAGGCCCTCTGCTTACATATAGAACCAGCGTTGCTCCAGAAACTGGCTCAGAACTGGCATTATCTGTCCTGATCTCATTAGGGAAACTGCATTGACAATTAGCTCACCGATAATGCATCCTTTCAAAATACTAGACGTGGGTGACATGGAGAAAAACTAAAATTGTGAGCTCCCTTCTCCCTTACACCAATAATACTGAAAAAAAAATGCAGTCTCTAGCTGTGAAATACAGTCACATGTCAAGCTACAAATTCCATTGTGATAAAAGGGAGAATGGATATGGGGGAGGGGGTTGCTATAAATAGTTGTACCACCCAAAGCTGCTCACACTAATTCCCCTCCTGTGCAATGTGTTTTCCATCTTGCCCTCTTAGGGAGACTTTGGTGGGCTGAATTACTGGCTCCAGCTCTTCCATCTCCCTGTATCCACCCCTTTGCCACACAACCTGGCAATTTCCTCCATCTCTCTGGGAGGAGGGGACCTTCCTGCCCCTTGACTTTGGGCTCAGCCAAATGACTTGCTTTGGCCATTAACGGTGGGTATGACATGACCGTAGGCTTCAGAAGTGCTAAGGTAACTGTTTGCCCTCTTGTACACCTGCCATCACCTTGAGGAGGGCCTCCCCTGGGAAGCTGCTGCCCCTGCAGACTGGGCTGTAGGAGGAACACACATGGAGCAAAATGGCCCCAAATAAACCTGCTGCAGCTTTGTCAATTCTCCTTTTGTTACACTCTCCTCAATTACCCAGCTTGACTATGCCATCTTTTCCTTGTGGGACCCTGATTGATACCCTTTCTGCCTCTACCCTGCTAAGTAGTATGTCCCCCACCTCCTCTTCATGGGTCCAAACATGACTCTCCTTTCAAGGCACACCCCCTCTTTCAAAACGCTTTCTCCAAAATCTCCAGCTCCCAGTGAGCTCTCCCTTCCCTTAATTCCCCCAAGATCAACCGCCCAAACCACATCATCTATACTTTGCTTTATACCAAAGCACAGCAGTCTGTAAGCTGTGCTCTGAGGAGCCAAGGGATCTTGTGAAGGTGCCACAGTAGTTAGGAGGAGGGTATTTGCAAAGCAAATGGAGCCCCAGATCACCTTTCAGATGGCTATGTATTTATCTCATACATGAGGTTTCATTTGAGGTTCACTGTTTAAAAAAAAGTTTGAAAACTTTGACGCAGTACACTAATCTTTAATGTTTTTGCATTAGGTCATATCTACCCAAAAGGAATAAAAGCAATTTAAATATCTACCAAATCAAGGCATTTGTGTTCTCCCTTTGCTATAGGGGCATATGGATGACGGACAGATGGAAGGACGGCAGCATAGATGGATGCGTGGATGGACAGATGCATAGATGGGCAGATACATAGATGGGTAGATGAACGGCATGGATGAGTGGAAGAATGGATACGTGCATCCATGGATAGAGAGACAGATGATGGAGGCCTGTATGAGAAGGCTCTGGCCCCATCATAAGCAGCACAGGCTCTACCCACTTGCTCACAGTCTATAGGAACATGTCTTTTTACTCCTACACAAATCCCCTAGAAAGGATCTCTCCTGAAACTTCGAACTCCAAAAGGTCAACTAAAGGGGCGCTGAAGGTCATAAGGGATGTGGGCAGGGCTGGAGGAACTCAGCTGCACTAAGCAGCTCCAGATTGCACTGACTGAGATCTGAGGGGAAAGTGATGCAAGAGCAATGGCACAGAAGTCTGAAGCTATGGGGACTCCAGTTCAAACTTATAAAAAGTAAGAGTCCCCAGCAGACTAGCAAACATGTCTTTAAAAATCTGTAATTCTGGGGGCACCTGGGTGGCTCAGTTGGCTTGGAGTCCAATTCTTGATTTCAGCGCAGGTCATGATCTCAGAGTTGTGGGACTGAGCCAGTGTTGGGCGTGGAGTCTACTTAAGATTCTCTCTCTCCCTCTGCCCCTCTCTGCACACTCACTGTCTCTCTTTCTGTCTCTCTCTTGAAAAATAAAAAATCATAATTCTGCCCCCCAAATATTTCCCAGCTCCAACCATGCTTCCCAGCTCCACCATGATGTTCATAGATAGTAAAACGAATAATCATTTTTCTCTTGCTTATTCAGCATAAACAATGGTCATATGTGTTGTATTACCTTGTTTTTGATGATGACAATTACTTGTTTCTAAAGAACTATTTGCTATGCCTTCATTTGAATAATACCATGTGAAAAGAAGCTGGTTTTTTCTTCAAAGATATAGTATAAGGCCCATTTTTATAATAGTCTGGATTCAGGTCCTATAAGATGCCACTTAATAAACACTGCAAAGCAATAATCATTTTCTCCTGGAATTTCACCTATTTCAACCTTATATCTACAGCTTCACAGAGTGAAATGTACCAAGAGTCCTGAATCAACAGGCACAAGGGATAGTGACCAGCCACTTCATACAGACCCTGACATTTCTCAAAAAGGAAAAAAAAAAAGCCTAGAAAAATTAGATGATGGATGGATGGATGGATGGGTGGATAGGAAGATGGCTAGCTAGCTAGCTACATATATACATCCATACATAGAATGGAAGGGTGAGAGAAAAAGAGAGAGATTGAGGGTTGGCTAGGAAAACGCTGTTAGTTTT
>NC_048231.1:57896215-58016677 GCF_002007445.2 Ailuropoda melanoleuca
AACTGATCTTTATTTAATCTGAACTTCAGCCTTTCATAATGTTTGTTTCGAGGAGAAATGAAACAAGCAGCCACCAGTTTGTCATAGCAGCAGAGGCCAGCCTTCCCCCACAGGCTGCCTCTCCACTCCAGGCACACACCATCACTTCCCTCCCAGCCCGTCCCCACTCCTTACGTAGCACAAGACTACAACGCCCATTGAAACTGCACAGGTGGAGCGAGGCACCTCACTGAGGTCCTAGAAGGGACAGATCTCTGTGATGCCATTTACCTTGGAAACTTGGCTGTCACAAGGCATTCAGGAAATAGGTCCAGAAAAAAAAGAATTAAAATCTGTCCTTCAAGATACAGGTAACAGCCACCCCTCCCAGGGTAAGATAACAAAGACACCACATGCTTAGCACACAGCTAGGGAGTGCTTACAAACTGACGCTGCTTATTTAGAAAAATTTCCAAATGTTTAAAAAAGAATTCCTTCGTGGATGGCCATTGTTAGCCTGTCTTCAGAGGGGCAGCCCTTTCAGCTCTTCTCTTTTATGGGAATTTTGGGCACTACCAGAATATGGAGGCACCCTCACATCCTCACTCAAACCCTTTTATCCACTCACTTCAACACCTTCTTTTTCCTCTGTTCTTCAAATCAGCACCTTCCTCTACCCATGTATCTTAGGTAATGGTCAAGTACTGTATATCCTTGCTGATGTTCTAGTCTTTAGAATCTTCTCCTACTGGACACCCAGAACAAAATGTTTTAAGGATGCACACTCCTTGGGAGCTCTTCAAAGTCAGCAGTACTTCAGTGGAGCAAGTAGGTCCAGACTTCTGAGTCTGCAGTCTTGTGATGGGGGACAAATTCTAGAGTAGAGCAAACCTGTCTGTGGTTATCTGAACCTCTGTCTCATTTGAAAAACCTCCATCTTCATTCTTACCTTTCTGGGCCCCTCTGCAGCAATTGTANTATCTGAACCTCTGTCTCATTTGAAAAACCTCCATCTTCATTCTTACCTTTCTGGGCCCCTCTGCAGCAATTGTACCTGCTGAAATGGAGAACTCCTTCCTTTTATAACTCTCCCCCTACCTTGGGTTTGTTTTGGAATCAGGCAGCCCTGGCCACTGACCTGGCTTGGAGCTCTACATCCTCCAATCTCTCTGGTGTGCCCTGGGCCAGTGGCCCAGCCTCTTGGGGCCTCTGTTTCCTCATGGGTGAGGATGCACAGATGATATTTTGAGATGCTAACCAAGGTTTCTCCTCTTCCTGCTTCCTTGTGCCCTTCCCTTCATCATTTAGACAAAGAAACAGAATCCTACACTGACCTGTATTCAATCTGATCTTAAGCTTTTCATAATATTTGTTTCTAAGAAAAACCGAACAAAATGAAAGCAGTTCTCCATACATATNTAACCAAGGTTTCTCCTCTTCCTGCTTCCTTGTGCCCTTCCCTTCATCATTTAGACAAAGAAACAGAATCCTACACTGACCTGTATTCAATCTGATCTTAAGCTTTTCATAATATTTGTTTCTAAGAAAAACCGAACAAACAAAATGAAAGCAGTTCTCCATACATACTGTTCTTAGGGGGAAGGCAAATGTGCTAAACTCAAAGAAATAATTGCTAAGCTGTGAGTTCTGAAGGAGACTTGTTAGAGCCTCTTGCAGAGACAATATCTCAAAAACAAAACTTTTTTGCTGCAGCAGGCAGGGGGTTTGAAAGAGAAAAATGTGTGTGACAGAAAATGTTGAACTAAGGAACTAAAATCTTTGAGGATTCTGCAGAGTGTATACTGTGAGCCAAAGAACAGGAAAAAATGTAGGATGACATTAAAACATTTGTCTCTACTAGAAAAAAACAAAGATGGAGTCAATGACTGTGGGATGAAAAGTAAGACAACATTTAGGTCCCTAAGAAGCGCCCTGCACAGTGAACCCCTCCATGGACCAAAAACCTTGGATCGAAGGGGAGAGAGAAACCCCAGATAACCTTTAAGGGTGTCCAGAGCCAGAGTCCATCGTGTGGCTTCCCAGGAAGTAGCTCGGAATTCAAGTCTTGAAGAAAAGCCTCATGTCCAAAATGGCCCCGAAGGGCAGCCTGACAATGACTACAGAAATTTCCAGGTCAGGTGAACCACAGGGCAGCCTCATAGAACCATGAGCAAAAGGTTTCTGTGAGCCCCAGCACAAACAGGAAAGTGACTGAGCACAAGCCACAGTCCCAAAGGAGCCAGGGTTTGGGACAAGATGAGTGAGGAATGTGTGATCCTCACAGACATGACAGGAAACCATGAGGAGCACATGGGCTAGAAAAGACAAACTTCTCAGGAGAACACAGGAGATGGAGGCTGGTGTCAAACCGTCCCCGCCAGGAAGTTATATAAACCAACACCTCAGAAAGTTAGCTCGCCCCACCCACACACAAGGAGTGAAGGGGGGGGGGACTTGCACTAATTGAGTTTAAAACTGTACAACTGCATTTAAATTCAGAAGTGACTGAGTTACCTTGAGTTGACAATATGAAATGTTCTGCTCTCTGTGAAAAGTGATATGTCATGACTTCCGAAGAAATGTTTATATATGAAAAGTCAAATGAACTAACTATAAAACTTGAACTTGTCAAATGTGAAATAGGTGTGCCAAAACCTACCTCACAGAATTATTGCAAGTTCTAAATGAGTTCAAGTACAAAAAGCACCTCGCACAATGTCTGGCTCATAAGACACAGGCAAAGATCTTGGTCTTTCCCTCCTGTGGTACTCTCTTTCAGTTCCCTGGGTCAGCTAAAGAAATAACAGAGTTTCAGTCCCCCAGACATTTAATAATATGGCCCAGAGAGTGGGTGAGCAGTTTTATGGATAGACAAGTGTGGCAGTTCCTGCAGAAGCAGGGTAAGCTCCACCCACAGAGACAATGGGACCCTGGGTAGAAAGCAGAGATGCAGTCGTGTTTTTTAAAGAGCTGGGCTAACAAGTAACTCCACCCACCTAGAGACTTTGTAGTCTGTCAGTCAAGACCCTCAGTAAATGATTGGATGTCCTCCTCAGCATTGTATTTGGAAGAGATTTCAGAAGAAAAAGGGAAGCGAGTGCTTATTATCTTTCCACACTTATTCTAGATAAGGAGTCAACACACTATAACCCGTGGGCCATATACAGATCACTGTCTGTTTTTATAAACAAAGTTTTATTGGAACATAGCTATGCTCTTTGGTTTATGTGCTGTCCGTCTATGGCTGCTTTTGAACTGCAATGGCAGAGTTGAGTAGTTGCAACAGAGNAAGAAAAAGGGAAGCGAGTGCTTATTATCTTTCCACACTTATTCTAGATAAGGAGTCAACACACTATAACCCATGGGCCATATACAGATCACTGTCTGTTTTTATAAACAAAGTTTTATTGGAACATAGCTATGCTCTTTGATTTATGTGCTGTCCGTCTATGGCTGCTTTTGAACTGCAATGGCAGAGTTGAGTAGTTGCAACAGAGATCATTTAGCCTGCAAAGCTGAAAATAGTTGCTATCTGTTCCTTTACAGAACAAGTTTGCCAAACCTTGTACTAGACAGTAATAACTTATCTTTTTATAGAATTTAGATTGTATTTCACACATATAATTTCATTTATTTTAAACAAAAATCTCAATGGATTAGGATATTTCATCCATCATAGTATCATTGTGTTGCTATGTTTCCCACCTTATAAAAATTAGGAAGCTGAGGCTCCAAGTGTTAAAGGGCTTGGTGCTGAGTAACAGAAGAGTCCTCAAACCTGGTGCTGTTTCCATCGCAGCCTCTTGCCATGTTCCTTATGCTAATAATGTCCTTAATGTGACCTAAATCCTAAAATTCGTATGGGACCAGAAAAGACACTGAAGAGCCAAAGGAGTGTTGAAAGAGAAAACCAAAGCTGATGGCATCACAATTCCGCACTTCAGACTCTATTACAAAGCTGTAATCATCAAGACAGCATGGTACTGGCACAAAAACAGACACACAGATCAATAGAACAGAATAGAGAACTCAGAAATGGACCCTCAACTCTATGGTCAACTGATCTTTGATAAAGCAGGAAAGAATATCCAATGGAAAAAAGACAGTCCCTTCAACAAATGGTGTTGGGAAAACTGGACAGCCACATGCAGAAGAATGAAACTGGACCACTTCCTTACACGATACACAAAAATAGACTCAAAATGGATGAAAGACCTAAATGTGAGACAGGAATCCATCAGAATCCTAGAGGAAAACACAAGCAGCAACCTCTTTGACCTTGGCCGCAGCAACTTCTTGCTGGACACATCTCCAAAGGCAAGGGAAACAAAGGCAAAAGTGAACTATTGGGACTTCATCAAGATAAAAAGCTTTTGCACAGCAAGGGAAACAGTCAACAAAACCAAAAGACAATGGGCAGAATGGGAGAAGATATTTGCAAATGACATACCAGATATAGGGCTAAAATCCAAAATCTATATAGAACTTATCAAACTCAACACCTAAAAAGCAAATAATCCAATCAAGAAATGGGCAGAAGATATGAACAGACATTTCTCCAAAGAAGACATCCAAATGGCCAACAGACATGAAAAAGTGCTCAACATCGCTCAGCATCAGAGAAATACAAATCAAAACCACAATGAGATACCACCTCACATCTGTCAGAATGGCTAAAACTAACAAGTCAGGAAGCAACAGATATTGGTGAGGATATGGAGAAAGGGGAACCCTGTTGTACTGCTGGTGGGAATGCAAGCTGGTGCAGCCACACTGGAAAACAGTATGGAGGTTCCTCAAAAAGTTGAAAATAGAGCTACCCTACAACCCAGCAATTGCACTACTGGGTATCTATCCCAAAGATACAAATGTAGTGATCCGACTGGGCACCTGCACTCCAATGTTCATAGCAGCAATGTCCACAATAGCCAAACTACGGAAAGAGCCCAGAGGTCCACTGACAGATGAATGGATAAAGAAGATGTGGTATATATACACAATAGAGTATTATGTAGCCATCAAAAAATGAAATTTTGCCATTTGCACAACACGGATGGAACTAGAGGGTGTTACGCTAAGCAAAATAAGTCAATCAGAGAAAGACAATTATTATATGATCTCACTCATATGCAGAATTTAAGAAACAAGGCAGAGGATCATAGGGGAATAGAGGAAAAAATGAAACAAGACAAAACCAGAGGGAGACAAACCATAAGAGACTCTTAATCTCAGGAAACAAACTGAGGGTTGCTGGAGGGGAGGGGATGGAGAGATGGGGGGTGGCTGAATGATGGACAACGGGGAGGGTATGTGTTGTGGTGAGCCGTGTGTGTTGTGAGACTGATGACTCACAGACCTGTACCCCTGAAACAAATAATACATTATAGGTAAATAATTTTTAAAAGTATGTAAATATTTTTAAAAAGACTCTTTTTTTTAAGATTTATTTATTTATTTGAGAGGGAGGAGGGGAGAAGGAAAGGGATAAGCAGACTCTGTTGAGCAAGGAACCCGACAAGGGGCTTGATCCCATGACCCATGAGATTATGACCTGAGCTGAAATCATGAAATCACAAGTTGGACATTCAATTGACTGAGCCACTCAGGTGCCCCTAGTGACCTGATGAAAGTCTCAAGGGCACACAGAGTCATGTTAAGGGACTTCAGCAAAGTAGTACTTTCAACAACTTCTCTTGCATAACTGCAACAGCCCTATTCATCAGAAATGCTCGCCTTGGCTCACCCTTAGAAGTGCTCACCCAACCCAGGGCCACATCAAGGGCCACGCTTATGGAAAGGAGGTGGGTGGCCAGTCTTGAGGTCATACAGCATGTGCCCCAAGCCGCAGAAGGAATACTTACATCATCCCAAAGGCATTTTATAAAAATAGCATGTCAACGTGTGATTGTCAAAAATTAAAAACATAATTCTCATACAAATAATATAGTGGGCACATGTTGTTAATGAGGGAACTGGCAAGACAGAAAAACTGGTTCAAAGGCATACACAAAAAATGCATACATATAGTCAGTGAAAAAAAGGGTTGCTAGCAGAAATATAGCAGCTTTCTTCGTAATGCCAAAAACTGGAAGCAACCAAGATGTCCTTGAATAAGTGAATGGGTAAACAAACTGTGGTACGTGGTGCAATGGAATATTAGTCAATGACAACAAGAAATGAGTTACCAAGCCACGAAAAAACCGTGAAGGAAACTTAAATGCGTATTGCTAAGTAAAAGGCCAAATCCTGTATGATTCCAATTATTGGGTGTTCTGGAAAAGGCAGAACTATGGAAACAGTAAAAAGATCAGCAGTTGCCAGGAGGGGCGGGGAAAGAGAAGAGAGGGATGGAGAGGTAGAATACAAAGGATTTTTTTTAGGAGAGTAAAACTCTATGATACTTGACATTATACATTTATCAAAGCCCATACAGCTTTCCAGCACAAAGAGGGCATCCTAATGTGTGGAAAATTTTTAAAAATCATTTAGGAGCTTGGGGGATCCCAGGATGGAAAGCTGACTATGACATGAGAATCTGGCCATATGACAAACCTGTGAAACAACCTCACTGGAGAGGGAGGGGGTGGGTGCTGACCTAAGTAACTCTGGAGATGAGTGGAATCAGTAAGACTAAAGGCAGAAGGAGCTGGGTGTAAGCACTGTACCCCAGCCGATAAAATGGTTTCCCATGGGGGCATGGACTAACAATTCTGATACTGCATTACATGAATCCTAGAATTGAACAATTAAGTGAATACATGGTGGGTGGTCGGAATCAGGCTTCTCACTCTTGAAGGGAGAATTTACAGGGAATCCGGGGGAGGAGGCTAGAATGACTCATGTGGTTGGAGTTGGAGACACTGGTGAGAAGTCCTGTGTGGTTTCATATGGCTACAGATGGTTACATACAGAAATATTCACAGACACGTGCGTACACACAGGATGATACTCATACATACATTTCCCTGCTGTCAGCTGAGAGGGCTCAGGAGAAACAATACCCCATTGGCACAAATAAACCCGGTGCCCAGTAGCCATGTGTCCGTATAAAAAGGACATAAGTAAATGGCTTAATAGATTGGTAAGTGGGGAGAAGAAACAAACCCCCCATGAAGAAGAATTCCAAACAATTTATGGAGATCCTCCACCCCCAAGGAGGCAGAGCAAAACTCTGGGCTCTCTAGGAATGAACCACGTGCCGTGGCTTCCTTCCACAGGGGACAGAGTTGAAGGGAAAGAAGAGACGTGTGCAGTGGAGAAACTTGACAAACACTACCTCTGCCAGGTGCTCTGGGCCAACACTCGTAGTCGTATATCATTTTGATATCATGTTGATAAGATGTACCCTACCCTTGATAGGATGTAATGAAAATGGCCCTTTATCTCTGTGGTCTTTTTCCCAAAAGCCCATAAAACTAGTCTAATCATGCAAAAACACTGGACACTTTCCCACAGAGGGACATCCTGTAAAATATGTGACCAGGACTCCTAAAATTGTCAAGGTCATCAAAAACAATGAAAGATCTAGCAACTGCCACAGCCAAGAAGCGCCTATGGATACCTGACCACTGCACGTAATGTGGTATCCTGGTGGGATCATGGGACAGAAAGGGACACCGAGTCAAAACTAAGGGAATCTAAGTCAAGTATGGAGTTTGGCTAATAATAATGTAACAATATTGGTTCACTGTTTAAGACACATGTACCCTATTTACATAAGATGTTAAAAATAAGGAAAAGTGGGTACCGTATAAGGGAATCCTCTGTACTAGCTTCTCAATTTTTCTGTAAATCTAAAACTGTTATAAAAAAAATACAGTCTAGGGCCGTTGGGTGGCTCAATCGGTTAAGCATCTACCTTCGGCCCAGGTCATGATCCCAGTGTCCTAGGATCGAGTCTTGCATCGGGCTCCATGCTCAGCGGGGAGTCTGCTTCTTCCTCTCCCTCTGCTGCTCCCCCCTGTTCATGCTCTCTCTCAAATAAATAAATAAAATCTTTTAAAAATGGTCTATTTTTTTAAAAAATTTAAGTTGCTAAGTTAGATATAAAATTACACTACAGAGCAATAGGGCCGTAATCTTTGGAGTTATCTCTTCAGCCAGACAGAAACCATCTGCCCTTCTGAACAAAAATCACTGGCAGTGTATTAATTACCTTCATTACCATCTAGCTCTACAGGGTCTGACCCATACTCAACAAAGTTGTCAAAGTGTCATTCCCCTAGAGGTTTGGATGGCTCTTTGAATGGGTTTGCTGGTCAATTTGACCCATGACATTCACATGCATAAATATTCATCCTTCTACTTTATTTCTAAGTTTTGCATCATTTTCTCTTAACACAGGTAACTCATACTGTCTTCTTCATAGAAATCACCACTACCAGCTAGATCCAGGTTCTAACCGATGGGTCATATATAGGACTGTGGCATCTCGCAAACCCATTGCTAATCTGAAGTCAAATATTGAGCAAGGTGTAAATTTCATTTTTTGGCACAATATTTCCTGTTACAGAGCTGTTCAAAAGAGAAAACACAGAGGTGAGATGGTTGTGAAAAGCAACCTAGCGCTATGTGAAACATACAGGAAGGCAGCAAAATACAGATTTTTATCAACCCAGGACTAAAGGCAAATTTTAGGGAACAAAAGTCCAGGGCAATGAAAAGTTCATCTCAAACAACCCCTTGGGTCTGAAAAACTACCAGGTGAATGAAGCAGTAGTTGTGGCTGCTTTCACAGACCCCACGAGCAAGCACTCCCCCTAGCAGTGATCATGCGGCATCGTATGGCTTGTTTCCTGAGTATTTCAATCTCTTCAAGCATGCCACCAAAATTCTAGAATGAGAGAATGAACTAGAAACAAAAGAGTTGAGAGTCACTGAACCAGACTGTCAAAATGTCAAAAACTAAGAGAAAGCAAAAAAAGATGGGAAGAGCATAAGAGACTGATAGATTGCGGACCTTATTCAGAGTCTTTCATGGTTAGGCAAAACACCTCCGGGTCCACCCACACCCAGGACTGCATTTCAACAAGATAGCTCACGTGTTGGAGAATTTATCTCCCACCAGCAGATCCCAGGAGAGAGAAATGAAGGGCTGGAGGGAGAGCAATTTTTCATTTAGCTAAGCCTCAGACCACTGTCAACACTGTAATTGTATTACGCCTGCTGTTTATTTTGGTAATTTATCGGGATAAGGTACATGGGATAATTGAAAAACTAAATTCATTCAGTCACTTACAAAAACATTCAACTGGTTTATGTGTGGAGCAACAAAGTGGGAAAGTGACACAGCATCCAAATTGTAGCCATGTGTGACTTGGCTTTTTTACTTGGGGGAAAGAAAATGGTTAAGCCTGAAGGATTGTATTTCTCTCCGTCGCTCCGACTCTGAGGGCATAATGAGTTCCTGCTGGTGACACAGTGGCTTGGGGAGGCAAGAAGAGAGGTGGTTTGGTGCGTTTCCAAAGCTGTGTGTGAGCCTTCACCACAGACCCTAGTTCTGCGGGAGGGACAGGCGGTGAACCCTGCTCAAACTGGCTGGGGTGCCACGTGCTAATATACAGACTTTGCCCTGAGCTCCCTAAGCACGTCTCAAATGTGAATTAACTTGAGCACCTTTACGACAGAGCACAAGGCACTCGTGCGATCCTATATTCACCAAAGATTCATGTAGTCTACCAGAGGGCCTCCCGGCTTTGTTCACGGTCCTATGTCAGGTGCTAGGGATCTTTCTTGAGTTCCCTGGAAAGCAGATCTCAAGACAAAGGCTTCATTTCCATCCTCTACCACCCATTCTAATTTCAGTCACCCCCGGCCGGTGCTCCACACAGCCGAGGCTGCCTACCTGATGATCTAGGACCTCAGCCCGAGCCCTGAGCTGCCCTGCCCTCAGCAAGCCACAGCTAGCTATTGAGGTTGCCCATTTACTGTGATGCCCGGCTTACCCTTACTCCTGGGTAAGCACCAGGAGACACCCAAATGAGTCCTCTGCGTTCTAGTCAATTCCTCCATGCTTTTATTATTTAGAAGCGACCCACACCTCATGGTAATTGGGGTCAACTTTGCCTACCAATGCAGTAATTCTCTTCTTTGTCAGTTCTTCCACTGAGATGAGGAGACTAAAATGCCCCAGCCGTAGTCCCAGCTCCAAGTTCACACACTGCCTAGCGCTTCCCTTGTGGGAAGCAGGAACTTTAATATGGTGGAGCCTGAGGTTGCAAGCTTGAGAAGCAGTGACTGGGAGAGGCTCCACACCTACTCCTTCCCCTTGGTTCCTGTCTCTGTGAATTCTAGGTACTGGGAACACAGCACCACAGTCACAGGGTTAGCGTGTATACGACACAGTGAGGACAGCCGCACCCCAACCCTACGGGGATTGTCCCAAGGCTGGCACCCTAGCTGAGCCTTCAGTAACCTCTTCCCTGTCCCACTGCACTAGCTACTCCTGGGTAAGCACATACCTGACAAGCCCAGTGGCTCTCCTGGTCAGGTACCCACTGGGACAGTGTTACACAGGATGCCCCATCTATAAATCAGGAATTCTGTGAGCCCTCGGATGGTGGTTCTAACAGAGACACAGGGGCACAGTAGGTGTCAGTTCTGGTATGGACTAATCAAATTAAAACCACTTTGCCACCCAGTGGGTGGTCTGGTGTCCTCAAGGCTCGTCATGGGTTGTCCATAGCCACAAAATAAGACCTCTTGTCTACCTCACTGTTGAGCGCTTCCTCTGCAGTGGAAGTTCTCTGGTGGGCATTAAGGTAGGATATGAAGACACACACACTTTGAGCCCATAACCTCATCCCTCTTCCCCAGATTACCTTATCACGGACCTTCCAATCTGGTTCCTTCGGGGCCCTGACCAAGCAGCCAAGCCATTTACCCTTGTTCCCCAGTTCATGGCCATCTGCAACTCAAGCGGCTTCTCCCCCTTTATGAAGTGAGCCTCCAAGTGTGCCGTTCGTATCTCTGCCCACTGGAACAACCGCTGTCACCACTTTCTGTGAAGGCCACCCCGACAGGGGTTCTCACATGACGGCGGTGAGTTCCCAGCGAGCACTGAGATCCGTCATCCTTCTCCTCCACTGTGCTGGTAAACAGATGGTAGGTGGCTAGTTAACTTTTCTGCAGTGGTAGGTTCCGGGCAGAGACGTGATATGAGTGAGGCTCTTTGGCACGTAAGTCTGTACTTTTCCTTGGCGACCCACCCTGCCAACCCGGAGAGCAGCACTGGGCTGGGGAACACATGGCTTCTCCCGCAAGGCTCTGCCCAGTGGGTGGTCGCTCCTCCTCGAGCGACTGGCCAGAACGTGACACCCTCTACAGAGCAGGTCACAAAAATCGCTGTGCGCCAGACCCCACTCTGTCCAGTTGTGGGGGCCACACTCGATAGGAGAAGGAAAAAAAACACAGTTTGCTTTGGGCCAATCCTGGCTCACAAATTGTGCTCCAGCCAGCTGAAAGGTTGGCATTCCTAAGAGAATAGAAAAGTTAAGAAATCTGTAAGAGGTCTGCTTTGTGTTGATTTTTCCAGGGATTTTGAAGTTGCTGGATGCTTCGAACTATTGAGTGACTAATTTCCCTTCCTTTTTTTCTAAAGCCTCACATGGTAAACATTTCTTTCCTGAAAACCTGCCAAAAGAGTAATTTTTTTCAGAGTTGGAATATTATTTTAAAATGTAAAATGAAGTCCTGATACCAAATATTATCAACGCAGGCACTTGAACCTACATATAGCAACTTAGAAGTACTGCCTTCTTTTGGTCTCAGGCTTTGGGAGTTTAAAAAAAAAAGAGAGAGAGAATTCCAAATGCTTCTGAAGCATTTATTTTTCTCTAAGATCCAGGCTTACTTTGTGGATGAGAACGGTCAATCCAGGACAGTTGGCAACTCCAGGTAAAAATGTGCCTACGATTTGTTTTGAGTTGTTTTATTACACCTTTCAAGCCAAGGATACAGATTGGCAGTGCCCTGGAGAAGGGAGAGAACTGGACACCACCCACACCTCCCCTCTGAGGAGGCCTCCAGACAGAGCCTGGAGCAGGGCTGCACTGGAATTGACCCAAACCAGGCCTCCCTGTGTTGCCCTAAATCAGATCTCATTTAGGACAGCATGCTCAGAACCTATCTTCACTTGTGCCCACTCCGGATGGGCTGGTCTAAGAGTATATACAGAAGTGCTAAATGGGTGTTTGCTTGTGTCCTGAGAAGTGTCTCTGTCAAATCCATAATTCAGGTTGGAGGACGGTGATAAAATACCATGGGACACTACCTGTTTTTGCCATTTAGTGAAGGAGTCGGCCTTTCATTGCAAAAAGTGCTGATTGAAAGTCAGGTATTTTGTCTCAAGAGGTAGATCTACAGCTAACCTGGAATTTAAAAACGTTTTCAAAAAATAACTACAGGGGTTCCTGGGTGGCGCAGTCGTTAAGCGTCTGCCTTCGGCTCAGGGCATGATCCTGGCATTATGGGATTGAGCCCCACATCGGGCTCCTCCGCTGGGAGCCTGCTTCTTCCTCTCCCACTCCCCCTGCTTGTGTTCCCTCTCTCGCTGTCTGTCTCTCTCTGTCAAATAAATAAATAAAATCTTTAAAAAAATAACAAAAAATAACAATACAACTTATTTAAATGAAGCAATTTAAGTGCCCCGTGTATTATGAAATTCCTTTGATTAGTAAGTCACATTACTTATGGACTGTTGGAAGACGAACTTTTCACCGTACAAATTGCCAGTGGATCATTTGGGAAAAGAACCAGGGGGTCAGGAAGAACTCTTTATCACACTAATGCAGAAAGACAAACAAAGCATGACCCAGATCTAAAAAGGGGCCAGCACTTCGAGCGGATGCCATTCATGGTTGAGCTGAGGAGTCTGCTGCCTGGGAGCAAAACGAACAAAGAAAACGATGGAGAAGAGGTGGGGGGAAAACACCGCCCAGGGTGAGACACGACGGGGAGACCAGGAGGACCTGGAAAGGGTCTGGCTTCAGGAAAGAAAGCAAGATGTGAAGGCTTTCCATTTTTTTAGCTTCTTCCCCTTCCTCCCCCTTCTGGAAATCTGAATCCAACTAGACAACATATTTGACTGCAGGAATCCATTCTTTCCATGTGTTCCATCACAGTTATAGTTATGAAAAGAATGTATTTAATTTGGATAACACTAGCTGCTATAACAAACAGCCCCTCAAAAAAGGGCTACAATGGCTTACAGAACACAGAAGTTTATTTCTTGAGCATAATTCAATGTGGGAGACAGATTCCTAGTCTTTGGCAGCTCTCCCCCACAGGGCGACTCAGGAACTCGGGCTCCATCATTTTGTGGCAGTGTCCTCTCCACAGCCGTGTCTTCTTCGGCATTGAGACACTAAGGGAGACAAGTATGAAGAGGGCACACCTTCCTCTTAAAAGCCCTAGCTCAAAAGTGACCTGCAAACTTCCACTCACAAACCGTTGGCTAGAACTTAGTTGCATTCTGTGCCAACCTGCGGGGGCACAAGAGAGGTCTAGGTGCACACCCAACAAAAAGAAGAAATGGGTTTTTTGGTTAATGGCAAGCCATCTGCTTGGAAGCAGATAAATGCCTTATTCCTTTTTGCATGAGCGCCTGAATCCAGATTCCTCATTCTTATCCACTATATCTTCTTGCCTCCCTAAGTATAACTTTTTTTTTTAAGATTTTATTTATTTATTTGACAGAGAGAGACAGCCAGTGAGAGAGGGAACGCAAGCAGGGGGAGTGGGAGAGGAAGAAGTAGGCTCCCAGCAGAGGAGTCTGACGTGGGGCTCGATCCCAGGACTCCGGGATCACGCCCTGAGCCGAAGGCAGACGCTCAATGACTGTGCCACCCAGGCGCCCCAGCCTGAGTATAACTTTTGATCATAACTTTCATTCACACACACAGAAACCAGGTTCTAGAATTTTATAACCCAAAGTTTAAAAGCATGACATAATGCAGTATATCTCAAGGCAGATTCTTAGATGGGGTCCATTGAGCTCACCATGACAATTTAAAATTTTTGAGTTTCCATTGTAATGATAATCTTCTAAAAACATGTCATGGAGGGTATGAATCTCATTATGCAAATTTATGTATAGAAAAATATACTTAATTTCTCTCTCTCTTTTTGGGGGGGAGGTCATCTCTTTAAGGGTGCAGACCCAGTTATCAATCACCCTCCTAGCACACCCAGTGCTGAGTCAGCTGACTTTTTTTTTAAAGTTTTTATTTTAATTCCAGTTAGTTAACAGTTAACTATATTATGTTGTATTAACTATATGTTATATCAGTCGCAGATGTACAAAACAATAATTCAGTACTTCCATACATCGCCCCGTGCTCATCACGACAACTGCACTCCCTTTCCCCATCGCCTATTTCCCCCATCTCCCTACCCATCTTCCCTCTGGTAACCATCAGTTTGTTCTCTATAGTTAAGAGTCTGCTTCTTGCTTTATCTCTTTCTCTTATTTTTTTTTCCTTTGCTCATTTGTTTCATTTCCTAAATTCCACATGAGTGAAATCACGTGGTATTTGTCTTTCTCTGACTTATTTCACTTAGCATTATACTCTCTAGTTCCATCCATGTTGTTGCAAATGGCAAGATTTCATTCTTTTTAATGGTTGAATAATATTCCACTGTGTGTGCATGTATATGTGCACAGACACACATAACACTTTTTACCCATTCATCAATCGATGGACACTGGGACTGCTTCCACATCTTGGCTGTTGTAAATAAAGCTGCAATAAACACAGGTATGCATGAATCCCTTTGAATTAATGCTCTTGTATTCTCAGCTGACTTTTAAAGCTCCAGGCTCCAAGTCCCGCTGGTTATACAAACTCAAGGAATTCGGCCCCTCTGCTTTTCAAGGCCAGATGTTATGGAGACTCGTTTTCCCTGTTTGGGCTTCCTGGTGCTTTGCCCTGTCCGCGCCTGCAGCTCCTTCCCTCCCGTGGGCAGCTCCCAACCACCATTTTTAGCCTTCCTAACCTCTCGGGTGCGGCTTCTTCTCTACACATCGTTGTGGAGTTTGTTCTGCCAGTCTTCAAATTGCTCTCTGGTTTGACTCCGGTGTGAGTGATGCCTTGTTGTAAACATGGCCGGGGGTGAGCTTGGGGTCCTCCTACTCTGCCATCTTGCACCCCTTCCTACTTCATTCTCTATCATTTTTAGTTTCCAACCTGAGTCCACCATTTCACCAGGAAGTCAGACAACCTCAAGTCTCCTTGTTTCCCTCACCTCACATCTCTGGGGCTTTGTCCCAACTCCACAACCTTTCACAGGACCCAAACACCAACACATGGGGGAATGTGTGGGAGGAAGGACATCTGTCCAGATAAGGAGCCACTGAGGTGTGCCCCTCCAATCTCATGCCACTGCCTCCCACTGACCAAACCGAAGAAGAAGCCAAAAGGCAAAAGGGCCCAGTTGTGTAGTTCACCAGGATCAGCCTCCAAGGGCCCAGACGAGGATGGAGGGAGATGGAGAGTAGATCTGGAGGTACGAGCGGAAGGTAAGCATCACATTGAGGAAGGGTATAGTCAAAACTGGCTCTTTCATCTGAAGGCTTACGGAACAAAAATCGAGAAAGCCTGTAAATAATCTCTGGTTCCCTGACCCACCAGCTCGCTCCCATGAGGTCACAGGACTAGAACCCCAGGTAGCTGCTGGAGTGGCTGAAGTAAGACGAAAAGGGCTGGAGACAACACAGAAATCAGTTAAGAAATAACTCAAAATATTATTTCAGCAATATAAGCACATTTTGAATCATCTGGATGACCATCTATTACTACCACGAGATTTCAGGGCCTGCATTTACACTTAATAATGTATTAGCTTCAAGTATTTTTTAATTAAGTCTTCTATTTGCTAAACATTTCTTAAACAACTACGATGTGCCAGACACTATTCTAGACACCAAGAATACAACAGGGAAAACAGACAGAGGACCCACCCTCAAAGAGCGAACATTCCAGAAACATAGTTTTATTTGTTGTCATGAGCTAATGAAACAAGAACAGAGGTGAATTTCATAACAGAATAATCAGGCCAAGTAAAGGCTAAATCATATCCCAATGTGCTTCAAAAATCTTGGGTTTTAACAGTAGTTCAAAGAGAAAACAATAATGTTAAAATAGAATCATCACAGAGCATATAGAAACACCAAACTGTAAAGAACCTGCATGGTAAAAATCAATATTACATTTATACTGCAAGCCTCAATTTTAGTGCAAGAAAACAATATTAATTGTTCATTGGTAATATTATCTGAATTTTTTATTCTATTTAATGTGTACATTTGCTTTTAGTTCTGTAGTTACATAAATGCCATAAGCATGAGATATTTACTTCTAGTTTTATGCTTATTCACTCAAAAAACATAAAATAATTTTAGCCAACATGAAGTGTCCGTGGAAATATTTTTCTTAAAAAAAAAAAGTTTATTCTCAAGAAACAATAATTGTTGGCAAGGATGTGGAGAAAAAGGAACCCTCTTGCACTGTTGGTGGGAATGCAAGCTGGTGCAGCCACTGTGGAAAACAGTATGAAGTTTCCTCAAAAAATTAAAAATAGAATTACTCTATGATCCAGGAATGGCACTACTGGATATTTATTAAAAAAAATGCAAAAATGCTAATTCAAAAGGATACATGCACCCCTAATGTTTATTGCAGCTTTACAATAGTCAAATTATGGAAGCAGCCCAAGTGTCTATCAATAAATGAATGGATAAAGAGGTAGTGTGTGTGTATGTGTGTGTGTGTGTATACATATATTGCACAATGAAATATTATTCGGCCATAAAAAAAGAATGAAATCTTGCCACTTGCAACAACATGGATGGAGTTAGAGAGTATAATGCTAAGTGAAATCAGTCAGTCAAAGAAAGATAAATATTATATGATCTCACTCATATGTGGAATTTAAGAAACAAAACATATATGCATGGGGGGGAAAGAAAAAGAGTGAGAGACAAAGCAAGAAATAGACTCTTAACTATGACAACAAGCTGATGGTTACCAGAGGGGAGCTATGGGGTGGGGGGTGTGTGGGGGGGAAATAGGGAATGGGGATTAAAGAAAAAAGAAAGACAAGGGTCTAGTGAGCTTCAATCATTTCTGAAGTTCATCCACACACTAGAATATACTATAAATTTTTAAAAAGTTTATTCTTCATTCAAATTTGGGAAACTCTGGGATAGTGGAATTGGACTTAATATTATTCAAATCTCCGCTTCCCCACTTACCACTGGGCTATTCAGTCTTTATCAGACTTTATCCCCTCCTCTATGAAATGGGGATAATAGCATCATAGGGACTGTGTTGGGAATTAAATGAGAAAATACATATGAACAGTTGTCTGGCACTTCCCTTTCCCATAACATTTTCAAAATAAGTGATAAAAAGAAAATACTTGAAATGATAAACTAATAAGGCCATTTCTTTGAGGAATTCCTTCCACTCAAGAAAATGGAACCATTTTCACCTGGAAATTTCTAGTCTCATAAACTAGAAAACTGTTCAACTCATAAAGAGAAAAGAGGAAGAAGCCATAGCTAAATTAAAAAGGCTAAACAGGGGCACTTGGGTGGCTCAGTCGGTTAAGTGTCTGTCTTCAGCTCAGGTCATGATCCCAGGGTCCTGGGATCGAATCCCACATGGGGCTCCCTGCTTGGCAGGGAGTCTGCTTCTCCCTCTGCCTTTCCCCTTGGCTTGTGTTCTCTCTCTCTCTCACTCTCTCTAGCTCTCTCCCTCAAAAAAATAAATAAATAAAATCTTTTTTAAAAAAGAAAGGCTAAATAAACAAATAAGAAAGGCAACACTCATGCTAGAAATCTAAGGGAAAGTCTAGCTTCCAATTTTTGAGAAAACAATGAAAAGAGAATGTTGAAGATAGAATCCATCAAAGTTTCTGCTCCCACACAACATGCTCAAACAGCAATAAGCTACCTTAAGAGAAGAATTTAAGAAAGGAACGTTGTTTCTCTGGAATTGCCCCTTCTGAGTACCCAAATCCTCCCTGTAGTAGTTTGGGTGGGGGTTGTTGTTCCTTATTTCCAGAGCCCTTTGGTCTTTACATTTGCAAAAGCTCAAAGTTCATTTCAAGTCTAGCTTTTAAATACATTTGATTTGCTAACCCAGGTAATATCTTTTTCTATTCTCTTAGCCCTGTATTCTTCTATTCCCTCTAACTTGGGAGCTCAGTGTTGAAACTTAAGTTACAGCTTCCCTCAGTACTCTCTCTTTCTCCTAGTAACCATATTCTGGGGTCAAGAGGAGATACGCTGATTTTGCTCCGTTTGAAAGGAAGAATCACCTCCTTGTTGGAGTTCAGTTAAAAGTGCAATTCCGCACTGTACAGAGCCCTGCTTCTTCCAGGACAGCACCAGCAGTTACATCCCCAATCCTCTGCCACACTCCCTCACACACAGTCTAGAACAACTACTCAGGACTGGAACTCAGAGCAGGTGAACGAACACAGGTGACTAGATCAGGGAGGGTCAACCACAGCAGGTGATACAACTAAATGTTAAACCCAAGCAGGATTTGACTAGTTAGTGCAGAGGAGAAAGGCATTCCAGAAGTAAATATTATGCAAAAGTTATTAGACAGGGAAGGAACTGAGAGTACCTCATTCTGACTGCAGAGTATGTGGTTATGAGGCGAGGCAAGATGAGAGAAGTGTAATATACAATAATGACTTTGGAGTCAAAAACACTCAAGATCAAATCTCGGCTGTGTAAAGATTTAAGTTCTCAGTGGGGGGGGGGAGGTTGGTGCCTGGGTGGCTCAGTCAGTTAAGCATCTGCCTTGGGCTCAGGTCATGATCCCAGCATCCTGGTATGGAGCCCCATGGCAGGCTCTCCGCTCAGTGGGGAGCCACTTCTCCCTGTCCTTGTCACTCCTCTCTGCTTGTATTCTCTGTCAAATAAACAAAATCTTAAAAAAATATAGATTTAAGTTCTCGGAGTCTTGGTTTCCTCATTTGCATACAATATTTCAAAAAGGAATAAAGGAGATCATGTATATAAAGTATGAAAGACAATGACATATGATGTGCTCAGCATATAGCAGCTAAGTATTAATATTCATATATATTTCTAAGTAATACATATGAATATTGTACCCTTTGCATAAGGCTGACAGATCCGTCAGGGCCACATTACTAATAGTTTTGTGTGTGGAGCTAATTCAACCAGGTCTTGAAAGCTATTAGGAGTCACTGACGGATTGTTAGCTGCTGGGAACGGATTGATCAGGTTTCTGTTTTCATTAGGGCAGACATTCAAGTACAAGGCAGTGCGCTAAGCACTGTGGGGAAAGTGTTCCAATAAAAATGCTATCTAGATTCCCTATGATTCATTGCCATCGACACTGACAATTTAGTGGAGGTTTAACTTCAAAACAGGAAATTCGTCGCTATTTTCCATTTACAAAGTGGGTGGAAGGAAGCTGGAGTTGGGTGAAGACACATTGTAGTGGAAAGTCTAACCAGAACCAAGCAGCGGAGACCTCCTCCAGCCCTGAAAGCAAAGTGCTTCATTTTCCTCTAAGAGGTATTCATAAATATAATACATGCTAGCAAGGAGGTCACAAAACTTCATGAAATAATCATAACTTCGTAATTGTCCCTGATACAGGTATGTATCACTTATTTTTTAAACTGACGGTAGAGGAACTCCTGGCAAGAAAGACACCATCAAAGTGAAGATGAGCCTTCTCCCGTTCTGCTGTCCGGAACTGCTAGGTGCTCAGAACTAACAAGAACCAAGTATCCTAACGCAGCACTAGATCTATCGTTTTCTAATAACTTACTTAAAATTTGCATTAACTAAGGCAGTTGAAGATTAGGACCAGAATCCACTTCAGACAGGAATATATCTAAATAAAAAAAGTTCACTTCTTTTGGCCTCAGTTTTTTCACTACGTCACTTTGGGGGAAATATTTCCACGCAAATGCTGACCTCTTGTGGTAAGAACCAGTTACTGCAAAGAAAGTATCCAATGGAATTTAAGATCACGGGTTATGGATAGAAAGAGGCAAAGTAAGTTAAATGATCATATTTTAATGGCCAAAAAAACCCACAAAACCCTTCATCTGCAAAAGGCTTTTTCCTTGGCAATCCACAGGACTTTCTCTCTTTCCTCCGCAGGATTTCTCATTTTGCCTATTACACTCCTATTGAAAATTATAAAACACAATCACTCCTAACGAAAGAGATTTTTTCCCACTGAAACAAGTACATCTAGTTCCTTCACGCTCATTGAATATTTAAAAGTTTATTCGCCAATTCACTGATCGACACTTGGTGTTTCAGTCCTGCAGCATTACCAACAGTACTGAAACATTCTTGCATACATCTCTCCATATACACGTGTAGGAAATCCTCTTGTGTTTACACCTAGAGTGGAATTATTGGATTGAAGGGTATTACATCTTCAATCTCACTAGAATGTCAAATCTTTTCCAAAATGGTTGGACCAGATTACGTTTCCATCAGTTGAATACACAAGCCCCACTTCCTCACCAACATTCATCAGCTTTTTAATTCATGCCAATCTGACAGATGAGAAAGCAACAGCTCTTCATTATTTTATGCATTTCCCCGATTCCTTGTGAGGTTAGCAGATTTTCATGTTTCCTCTTCTGTATGAATTCCCTGTTTACAACTTTTGCCATTTTTAACTTTATTGTTTTCTATTTTTTTTGATTTTAAGGTTTTCAATATATTCTAGACATTAATCGCTGCTCATATGAGTTGTAAATATCTTCTACCACTCCAAGTTCCATCTTTCCATTTTTACTATGATGTCTTTTGATGAGCTGAAACTAATTTTAAAGTAGCCAAAATTATCAATCTTTTCCTGTATGGTTTATGTTTTTTGTATTCTGAAAAATCTCTCCCTACTCCAAGGTAATTAGGATATTTTCTAAACTTAATTTTGCATTTTATAATATGTCTTTAATCCACCTGGAATTTTTTTTTGTATAATACAGGGGATCCATTTTTTTCACATGTGAATAACCAATTCTCACAGAATGATTTATCGTACCATCTCCCATTTCCCTACACACTGCTAGTCACAGTGTCTTACAAGGTGATACAATAAAATGTAAAGCTTCTACATATACCTGGGTCTGTTTGGAGGTTCCTTATAGTCTTTCATTAGCCTATTTATCTTTTCCTACACCATTACTATGGCATCTAATTTCTACGGTTGTAATAAACTGATATCTGGTAGGGCAATTTTTAATTTTTTCCAGTATTACTGAGAATAATTGACAAAAATTGTATATGTTTAAGGTATACATCATGACTTTTTTGTTTTTGTGTAATTGACATACAATATGATATTCCTTTCAGGTGTACTGCATAGTGATTCAACATTTAGATACATTATGAAATGATCACCATGATAAATCTGGTTGCCCTCTGTCACCATACAAAGTTGTTACATATTATTAACTATATTCCCTATGCTGTACATTGAGTCCCCATGTCTTTATTTTATTACTGGAAGTTTGTACCTTCTAATCCTTTCCCATATTTCGTCCACCCTGCCGTGCCCTTCCCCTCTGGAAACCATCAGACTGTTCTCTGTATTTATGTTTCTGTTTTGTTTTGCTTAATTGTTTTTTTAGATTCCACATATAAGTGAAATTATAGGGTATTTGTCTTTCTCTAACTTACTTCACTTAGCTGTATACCCTCTAGATCTGCCATATTGTCATAAATGGCAAGATTTCATTCTTTTTAATGGCTGAGTAATAGTCCATTGTATGTATGTGAGTACACACACACACACACACACACCTTTTATAGTCATCTATTCATGAACACTTATCTACTAATGAACATATATCTTGACTACTGTCAATAATGTTTCAATGAACACAGAGGTGCATACCTTTTTGAATTAGTGTTTGTTTTCTTCAAATAAATACCCAGAAGTAGAATTGTTGGATCAAGTGGTAGTTCTATTTTTAATTTTTTTGAGGAAACACCATACTGTTGTCCACAGTGGCTGCACCATTTTGCATTCCCACCAAGAGTGCCACAAGGTTTCCTTTTCTTCACATCTTCACCAACACTTGTTATTTCTTGTTTTTTCATAATGGCCATTCTGACAAGTGTGAGGCTAGATCTCATTGTGGTTTTGATTTGCATTTTCCTGATGATTAGTGACATTAAACATCAGTATGTCTCCTTTAGAGAAATGTCTGTGCAGTTCCTCTAATTTTTAATTGGATTGTTTGGTTTTTTTATATTGACTACAATATGATGTTTCAATATACATATACATTTTAAAATGATTACCACAGTCAAGGTAATTAACATATCTACCTCATATAGTTACCCTTTTTGTGTGTGATGGGAATACTTAAGATCTACTTTCTTAGCAAATTTTAAGTATAGAACATTCTTGACCTACAATGAGGTTGCATCCCGAAAAACCCATAGCTTGAAATATAGTAAGTCCAAAATGCATTTAATACACCAACTGCCAGGGCGCCTGGGTGGCTCAGTCAGTTAAGCGTCTGCCTTTGGCTCAGGTCATGATCCCAGGATCCTGGGATCGAGCCCCGCATCAGGTTCCCTGCTCAGTGGAGAGCCTGCTTCTCCCTCTTCTCCCTGTTTGTGCTCTCTCGCTCTCTCTCGAATAAATAAAATCTTTAAAATAAATACACCTTGTATTTACCAAACATCATAGCTTAGCCTAGCCTACCTTAAACGTGCTCAGAACACATACATTAGCCTACAGTTGGGCAAAGTCATTTAACACGAAGCCTATTTTATAATAAAGTATTGAATAGCTCATGCAATTTGTTGAATACTGTATCGAAAGTGAAAAACGTAATGGTTCTTTGGGTACAGAATGGTTTTGAGGGTGTGAGTTACTGACCCTCCTGATCATGTGACTGAAAGCTGCAGCTTGCGGCCATCGCCCAGCATCACAAGAGTCACAGGGCATATCACTAGCCTGGGGAAAGACTGAAGTAAAAAATTTGAAGTTCTACTGAATGCATATAACTTTTGCACTATGATAAAGTCAAAAAACCTTAAGTCAAACCACTGTAAGTCAGGGGACCATCTATATATAATATAGTATTATTAACTATAGTCACCAGGCTATTCATTAGATCCCCAGGATTTATTCATCTTACAACTGAAAGTTTGTACCCTTTGACCAGTAGCTTTCCCTTTCCCCTGTGCTCCAGCCCCTGGCAACCACCGTTCTACTCTCTGCTTTTATGAGTTTGACTTTTTTAGATTCCACATATACATGAGATCATACAGTATTTGTTTTTCTGTGTCTGGCTTATTTCACTTAGCACAATATCCTCTCTTAAGGTTCATCCTTGCTATCACAAACGCAATTTACTTTTTTTTTAAGGCCACGTTATATTCCATTATGTATGTGTGTGTGTATATATCACATTTACTTTATCCATTTATCCACTGACAGACACTCAGGTTGTTTCCATATCCTGCCTACCGCGAACAGTGCAGTAATAAAAATGGGAGTGCAGATATCTCTTTGAGATACTAATTTCATTTTCTTTAGATATATACCCAAAAGTGGGATTGCTGGATTTTATGGTAGTTCTATTTTTCATTTTTTGAGGAGCTTTCATACCATTTTCCATAGTGGCTGCACCATTTTGCATTCCCCCAACAGTATATAAAGCTTCCTGTTTCTCCACATCCTCACCAAGACTTGTTGTCTTTTGACTTTTTGATAACAGCCATTCTAACAAGTGTGAGGGGTTATCCCACTGAGGTTTTTTTTTTTAAGATTTTATGTATGTATTTATGTATGTACGTATATTGGAGAGAGATAGCACAAGCAGGGGGAAGGACAAAGGGAGAGACAGAATCTCAAGCAAACTCTGCACTGAGCCCAGAGCCCAACACGAAGCTCTATCTGAGCCTGAGATCATGACCTGAGCTAGAATCAAGAGTTAGACGCTTAACCGACTGAGCCACCCAGGGGCCCCACCATTGAGGTTTTGATTAGCACTTCCCTGATGAATAGTGATGATAAACACCTTTCCATACACCTATTGACCATTTTTAGGTCTCCTTTGGAGAAATGTCTATATAGGTTCTTTGCCCATTTTTAAACTGGATTATTTGGGGTTTTTTGCTGATGAGTTGAGTTCCTTATATATCTTGGATATCGACAGCTTATCAGATGTATGGCTTGCAAATATTTTCTACTATTCCAAAAGTTGTCTCTTTACTCTTTTGTTTCCTTTGCTATGCAGAAGCTTTTTAGTTTGATGCACTCCTACTTGTCTATTTTTTCTTTTGTTGCCTGTGGTTTGGAGTCATATCCAAAAAATCATTGCCCACACAAATGTCAAGAAGCTTTTTCTTCAAACTGAGGGTTTCAGAGGGGAGGGAGGTGGGGGATTGGGATAGGCCGGTGATGAGTATCAAGGAGGGCACATATTGCATGGAGCACTGGGTGTTATATGCAAACAATGAATCATGGAACACTACATCAAAAACCAATGATGTACTGTATGGTGACTAACATAACATAATAAAAAAAAATTTTTTTTTAAAAGCAGCTTTTTCTTCCCTCCCCCATGCTCTCTAAAATAAATAATAGATAAATCGTTAAAAAAAAAAAAAAAGCTTTCTCCTTATGCTGCCTTCTAGCTGTTTTATAGTTCTAGGTCTTGCATTTAAGTCTCTAATCCATTTTGAGTTAGTTTTTGTATATGGTGTGAGATAAGGGTCCAATTTCATTCTTCTGCATATGGATATCCAGTCCTCCCAACGCTATTTATTGAAGACCCCATCCTTTCCCCATTGTGTATCTTGGGCATCCCTGTTAAAGATCAGTTGACCATATATGCATAGATTCATTTGGGGACTCTCTATTCTATTCAGTTGGCCTATATAACTGTTACAATGCCAATGCCATATTATTTTGATTGCTGTAACTTGGTCATATATTTTGAAAACATATATTATGTGATGCCTTCAGTTTTATTCTTGCTTAAGATTGCTTTGGCTACTTTAGGTCTTTTATGGTTCCATGTGAATTTTAGGATTTTTTCTATTTCCATGAAAAAAGACATTGGAATCTTGATTGGTACTGCATTGAATCTGTAGGTCACTTTGGGTAGTACACATATTATATTAATTTTCCAATCCATGAAGATGGGGCATCTTTTCATTTATTTGTGCTTTTTAAATTTTCTTTCATCAATGTTTCATAATTTTAATGTAGAAGTCTTTCACCTCCTTGGTTAAGTTTATTCTGAAGTATTATTCCTTCTTCTGTTTTTGTAAATGGGATGGTTTTCTTAATTTGTTTTTCAAACAGTTCAGTGTTACTGCATAGAAATTCCACTGATTTTTGTATATTGATTATATATTATAAATAAAATCATTTTTTAGTGCTAACAGCTCTTTTGATATAGTCTTTTGAGTTTTCTATATACAAAATCTTGTCATTTGCAACAGAGACAATTTTACTTATTCCTTTCCAATTTGAGTGCCTTTCATTCTTTTTCTTTCCTAATTGCTCTGTGTAGGACTTCCAGTACTACATTGCATAGGAGTGTTTCAAGCGGGCATTGTTAAAAGTGGTCATCGAGAAACAGTGACCACTGGTTGATCTGCGAGCTGGACAGTAATTGGAGGCTCCTCACCCCCATCCCTGTCCTTGGAATGTGCATTCTGCTTGCCTTTCCCACTCCTAGATGCTGCCCCAAGGACACAGCCTTGTGATAGTGATGTGATGTTGAGACCATCTGGATGGTTTATGTGACTAAAACCCATTAAGGCCTCTGTATAACCTTTTAAGACTTGGCAGGCAAGTGCAGAGATCTACTCTTCTTGTGGCCACCGAAGATAAGCCTTACGCGTGTAAGTTCCCTTGGTTATTAAACCCGCCACCTACCAATCTGAAGTGGCCTGCCTCTCTCTTCGGTCTCTCTCTGCCCTCCATGTATAAGAGCCAGTTTCAGATCATACCTGAGAAGCTCCCAAGGAGCTTGTGAACCAACAATTGGGGAGCGAGCCAGGAAACCAAAGGAATGGGCCTTGGCAAAGAGGCATCCATGAGGAAAATCCTAAGTTGGCCGTTGACCTCTTTGTGGGTGAGGTAGCCTATACATATCTGATGTTTGCAGACCAGCCTGTGAGTACAGGGACACCACAAAAACACTGGCTGCTTCAATGGGCTTGTTTGAGAAATTGCACATAGCACACTGTGGCAAAGAAGGCAAACATAGCTGCCACCGTGGGCTGGCCAGCATGCCCAGCTAGAGGTTGAAGCTCAAGTTAGAAAGTTAGAAGAGCTAAGGTTAGAGAAGGAGGTGCAAGTGTCCACTGGTCTGCTAGCTTTGGGGCTGGCAGACAAAGCAGAAGAGCAGGGTAATAAGTTGGAGACTATTTTATAAGTGTTTTTGCAAAGCTAGGAGGGCACAAGATACTTTGGATAAAGCCTGATTCAGAGGCTAAGAGGTAGAATCTCTGGGAAACGATGAGAAGGAAGAGGAAAATGTGATGATTGATGAGGAAATGGACTCATGTCCAAGCCAACTGACCCCTAATATAAAGGAAAATTTTAAATAGCAATTACCAAAAAACTCGTAGAAGAAAACTTAGATTTCTCTTTCCCTTGAGACTATAAATCTTATCATGTCTTTGAAATGTAAACCTCAGGAGACAAACAAAACACTGACCACAGAGTTAAAAAGAAAAAAAAAAGAGAGAGAGAGAGAGAGCATTTTAATACCAAAAGTACGCTGTAGCAAAATTAGCATTTGGTCTTTTCTTCACTAAAAGGACAAAGTTTTCTTAGATTACTGGTCTGCCTTTTTTTTTCTTTTTTTAGGTCTGCTCTTAATAAGAAATTGTAAAAAGGTTTTTCTTTACCTTTAATGTAATCTGCCTAAAAAAACAAAGATTCTGTGTTTTGCCTTTATCAGGTCTTTAACTACTTAAGAAAATGGAGTCTTCGCCATTAAAAGAGCTAAGTTTTTATAACTGTGTAACTTTTGTATACATCATGGAAAGCACTGTCAAATAAGAAGTGATAATTAAGTTTCTTTGTTATTTGTATGAAATTCCTAAAAATCTGATATATCCTGGTATAATATTACTAGTTGTAATTTTAAAATGTAGATCAGAGCAATAACCAAAATTCCTTATCAATTACATTAAAATGAACTCTCATCAGATCTTTAACCATAGCCATTTTTTAAGTCTTTGTCATTTATAGACGGTTCATCAGATCTTTAACCATAGCCATTTTTTAAGTCTTTGTCATTTATAGACGGTTCATATTTTACTCTGATGATTTGACCAAAAGAAAGTATTCCTGTAAAAGTCCTTCATCTGCAAGGAGATTTGTGGGAAAGACTTTTTTTTCTGATAACTAAGATCAATTTGCATTCATATAGGAGGTACAAATAATAAACTTTCAGGTTCTTCTTCCTCAAAGCTACTCACATGGTCCCACCATATCTCATGGGAAGGTAGCTTGAGACCTGTCCTCGTTTTCCTTCCCCACATCAGTAAAACTGGCCATTACATTGATGATATAATATTAAAATATGAAGATTTGCCTCTGCTGTAGGACACCCTACAGGCTTTGCTAGAGCATCTATGAGAGGAAGGATAGGCAGTGAAGCCCCAGATAATTTAAGGACCATCTGGTTTTGGGAGTCATTTGGTTGACTGTGGCTTGCATTGTCCTAGAAGCTATGATTGATAAGGTGCAAGCCTATCCAACCCCTATAATTATGACAGAGGTGCAAGCCTTGGTAAGGATTTGGGGGTTTGGAAGACTTTTATTCCCCATCTGGTATGGTATCTCTGTTCCTGGCAAAGAAAGGGCACATGTAAGAGTAGGGATCAGAGCAGTAAGCCAACTTTGAGAAGACAAAAATACTAGTACAGCTGATTAAAGCTCTGGGCATCTCCCAAGGAGGGTTACCACTGAAGTCAGATGTCTATGACTCTGGGAGATATGGGTCAGACACCGTGACAGAGACAAGAGAAAGGGAGAGTTCCCCTAGGATTCTGGTCCCAGCTCTGGAACGGGGCAGAAATCCAATATACACCCGCAGAACAGTAGCTCTTAACACTGTACATAGCACTCTTTCAGGTGGAGCTTCTTAGGAAAGAAGAAACCACAGCAGCCAGTGAACTGAACTCAGAATGATTTGAACGGTTATCACTCGTGAGTCCTGGCTATTACCCTTTTGTACTAACAGTTGGGCTGTTCTAAAGAGATTAATCCTGTGTCTCGGACAATGGCAAGCCAAGGGATGGATGATCTTGAGTGGGCCCTGCTGGGGTCAGGATATATGTGAGGACATTTGGGTCTGCCTGCAAGACCCAAATGTGGTCTTGAAGTGGTCTCCTGAAGTGGTCCTCACTGTCTTACATGTTCTGGCTCATAAGGCACTGATAATAAGGAAGCTGATGCTCTAATTCAGGTACAAGCCCTAGGTTGGGTACAAGCCCTAGCAACCGACCCTTCAGAAGATACAGCAGATTGGATGCATAGAAAGAGTGGCCACCTCAGTGCACAGGTGGGATGGTTATTGCTAAGGATGCTGAATTGCCCTTGAAGTATGGTAACTTGGTTAACATGATAGCAATGTGTCCTGTGTATTCTAAACAACACCCAAGGCAACTGCCAAAAGAGCCTGGGGCCATCCACCAGAGTTCCCAGCCAGTGAGGGATTGGTAAATGGATTATATGGGCTCCCTCCCTCTGAGTAAGTGTTCTAAATCCATCTTGGTTTGTGTGGACACCACATCTGCCCAACCCAAACTTTTCCCAGTCACCATGAAAACCAGGCTGCCACCATTAGAGTCTTAGGGAAGCTGAATACCATGTATGGACACCCTCATCAACTAGACAGTGATCAGGGGTCACTCCAAAGGCCATCAAGTATACGATTAGGCAAAAAACATGACATTAAATAGAGGTTCCATCTTCCCAGAAACAACAGGGTTGGTAAAAAGGAAAAATAGAATATGAAAGCAGTAGACTAAATTACTAATAAGTAAAGCTGCCTTGGGCAGATGACCTAAAGTACTGCCCGAGGCTTTAATGATCAACCATCAGAGCCGGATGTCCCACATGCCAGACTGGGGACTTCTGCCAAGGCACCCAATACCATCAAGGTATGAAAGTCATGGGAAATAGCCATTGCCCTGACTCTCACCGTGGACCAACATGCTATGCTACTGGGAACACCAAGCACTGTCACCCCTGAGAGAGGCATTATCTACTAGAATTTGCAAAGAGACATCCCACTGGAATGGGTGAGTAAATCTGCATCCTTGGGTAAAGAGAAACTACTCAATCTCCCTTGGGATCCTTTTGTCCTGCTGCAAGCTGGACCTGCTGAAACACACTATACCTAGAATGGAACACACACCACTGAAAGAGAGGAGAAAGTGAGGGTCCTGGTCTGGCATATCCCACCCCCAGTCCATCTCCTCACACCTGACAGTGCTATCTCGCCCAGCCAACATGTATGGTATGAACAATGAGGTCAAGTTCCTAAAACCACCAACCTCCCTCTTACAGCCAGGTGGACATGTTCTGTTTCCTACTGTTAGGGTCATTTGGCCACTATCTTTGTTTCCTCCATGGGCCTGGAGGATGTTATGGCACATATAGAAGCTCTTTCTAAATTCACCCAACAACCCTTAAATGACAGCCAGCAAAGCCTGTCCTTACCAAACACTGAAATGTCTCTAATGAAAAAAGCTATCCTCCAAAATAGGATAGCCTTGGACATTATTACTGCATCATGAGGCACCTGTGCCATTATCCAAACAGAAGGTTGTATGTTCATACCTGATAAGCTAATGTGTCATCTTCATTTAAATCCCATGAGGACACAAGTAAATGCCCTGAGGCATCTGACCCTCTAGCTTAGGGAACAATAAATAAGTCAGATCACTGGGTTCTGGCTGAAAAAAAATTGTCACCAATTTTGAAAATTATTGTCTTATTCTGTGTTTTCTCTTAAATGTGCCTGTATTGTTGCTGTGGGCCGACTGCTCAGGGCCCATTGCAGAAGAGGGGGGCCTGTGAGATTGTAAAAGCCAGTCACAAGGGGGAGAGTGTCGGGAGATGTCATGAGGTGACATAACAGCCAATTGGTTCCTGAGCTGGACCTAGCAATCAGAGGCTTCTCACCCTCTCCCCTGTCCATGGAATATGAATTCTGCTTGGCCTCCCTGCTCCCTGAGGTTGCCCCAAGAACATAGCCTCATGATAAAGTGATGTGACGTTAAGACTAACTGGATGGTATATGTGACTGAACCCAGTTAAGGCCTTTATATAAACTTTTTAAGATATGGTGGGCAAGTATGGAGATCTACTCTTCCTGCTGCCATCCAAGTCAAGCTTCATATATAAGTTCCTTTGCTTATTAAACCTGCCACCTACCAATCTGGAGTGGCCTGGCTATTTCTTCAGTCTTTTCTCCCCTCCTCTTGTGGGGGCTGGTTTCAGATTACAACTGGGAAGTTCCTGAGGAGCTTGTGAACCAGCCAGCGTCTCTGTCTTGTTCCTGAGCTTAGAGGAAAAGCTGTCAGCTTTTCACCATTGAGTATGATAGCTGTGGGCTTTTCATATACGACCTTTATTATGTTGCAGTAAATTCCTTCTATACCTAATTCATTGAGAGTTTTTATTATGAAAGGATATGGAATTTTTGACTGTCAAATGTTTTTTTCTGCATCTATTGAAATTTGCATGTGATTGTTATCCTTCATTCCATTAAGGTGGTGTATTTATGACATTTATTGATTTGCAGATGTTGAACTATCCTTGCATCTCAGGAATAAATCCCACTTGGTCATGGTGTATAATCCCTTTAGTGCTATTGAACTTGTTTTGCTAGTATTTTGTGGAGGATTTTTCCATCTATCCTCATTAAGGATATTGACCTGTAGTTTTCTTTCTCGTGGGCCTTTCTCTAGTTTGGTATCAAGGTAATGTTGGTCTCATTTGGAAGTGTTCCCTCCTCTTCAATTATTTGGAATAGTTTGAGGATTGGCATTAATTCTTTAAATGTTTGGTAGAATTCACCAGTAAAACCATCTGGTCCTGGGCTTTTGCTTATTGGGATGTTTTTGATTACTGATTTCATCTTCTTACTAGTTACAGGTCTGAACAGACTGTATTTCTTTCATGATTCATTCTTGGTAAGTTATGTTTCTAGTAACTCACTCATTTCTTATAGGTTATCAAGTCTAGTGGTATCTAATTTTTCATAGTAGTCTCATGATCCTTTTTATTTCTATGACATCAATTGCAACGTCTTCTCTTTCATTAATTTGATTTTGAATCTTTTTTTTTTCAAGTCTAGCTAAGGTTTTTTCAATTTTATCTTTTCAAAAAACCAACTTGTGGGGCACCTGGGTGGCTCAGTCCTTTAATCAGCTGCCTTCAGCACAGGTCAGGATCCCAGGGTCCTGGGATCGAGCCCTACATTGGGCTCCTTGCTCAGCAGGAGCTTGCTTCTCCCTCTCCCTCTGCTGCTCCCCCTGCTTATGTTCTCTCTCTCTCCCTGTCAAATAAATAAATAAAATCTTTAAAAAAAAACAAAACCAACTCTTAGTTTCATTGATTTTTTCTATTTTTTTCTACTCTCTATTTCACTTACTTTCAAAGTCATTCAAAAAGATCCTCCTTTTTCTTTTTTTTTTTTTAAAGATTTTATTTATTTATTTGACAGAGATAGAGACAGCCAGCGAGAGAGGGAACACAAGCAGGGGGAGTGGGAGAGGAAGAAGCAGGCTCATAGCGGAAAAGCCTGATGTGGGGCTCGATCCCACAATGCTGGGATCACGCCCTGAGCCGAAGGCAGACGCTTAACCCCTGTGCCACACAGGCACCCCAAGATCTCCTTTTTCAGGGCACCTGGGTGGCTCAGTCCATTAAGCATCTGACTCTTGGTTATGGCTCAGGTCATGATCTCAGGGTCGTGGGATCAGCCCCACCTTGGGCTACATGCTTGGCAGGAAGTCTGCTTGAGATTCTCTACCTGCCCCCTGCCCCTTCCCCCACTCACGTCTGCTCTCTCTCCCTCTCAAATAAATAAAATCTTAAAAAAAGAAAAATAAAAAGATCTTCCTTTTCCAATTCCATTTACACCTTTGTCAAAAATCAAGTGGCCAACTGTCTTTTTTTAGACTCTCTTCTGTTTCTTTGGTCTACTTTTTTATCCTTATTATTTTATTGACATTATTATAATAGCTTTAAAGAAAATCTCCAAATCTGGTAGTGTAATTCCTCTTTGTTCTTCTTCAAGATTATCTTAGCTACTTTAAGTCCTTTGCATGTCTTTGTAAATTTTAAAATCTGCTTGCTGATTTCTACAAAATATTTGTCAGGATTTTTTATTAAGATTTTATTGAACCAACTGATGAATTGATGAAACTGATCAATTTGGGAAGAATTGACAGCTTTTCAGTACTGAATCTTCAAACCCATCAACGTCATTTGTCTTTTCACTTATTCATGTCTTCTTTATCTCAGCAATATTTTAAAATTCTTTTACATTTTTTATTAAATTCATTCCTAGATATTTGATGGGGTTTATGCTATTAAAAATGGTATTTACTTTAAACTCTATTTTCCAAATTTTTAGGATTACCACAAAGAAGTAAACTACAGATTGATCTCATATCCTGTAATCTTGCTAAATTCACTTATTGGTACTAATAGTTCACTTATATATTTTTTATACTTTTGAATTTCCTACATAAAAAAAATCATGCCATTTGCAAATAAAGACACTCTAATCTTTATATCTTCCTTTTGAATTCTTGTCTTTTGTTGTTTTTTTCTTGTGTTAATACATTAGCTAGGACCTTCATTATACTGTGGAATAAGAGTGATGAATGTGAACATCATTATCTTCCAGATTTTAGGGGTAAAGATTTCAATATTTTACTATTATTATATTAGCTGAAGATTTTTTAAGATGCCTTTTATCAGATTGAAAAATTCCTTTTTACTCCTAGTTTGCTGATCTTTTAAAAAATTATGGATCTTGCATCTTATCACTTGTCCTGTATCTATTGAAATGTTTATATTTTTTCTCCTTTATTCTGAAAACATTATGAATTACATATATTTCAAATATTAAACCAAACTTATATTCGTGAGATAAACCTTACTTGCTCACTCACCTCTTGATATATTGCTGGATTTGAGTTTTTTCTTTTGGGACTTTTGTACCTAAGTTCATAAGGGACATTAGTCTGTAATTTTATTTTCTTATTATGTACTTCTATGATTGTGAGATCAGAATTATGCTAGGCTTATAAAACAAATTGGTAAATGTCTACTCGTGGTTTATTCTCTAAAAGACCTCGTGTAAAATTAATATTACTTCTTCTATAATAGAATTTACCAGTGGAGCCATCTAGACCTGGAGTTTGCTCTCTGGAAATGTTTTATTACACATTCAATTTCTTTAACAGAAATAGCACTATTCACATGTCCTATTTCTTTGTCAGTTTTGGTAAGTTGTGTTTCACAAAAAGGTTCCAAAATTTAAAAAGTTTTCAGATTTATTGCCTCAAAAATGTAGGAGAAAGCATTATGGAGGGATTATCAGGTAGTTAATATTACTTTGAATTTCATGATGTTTGTGACATCCGTAATGGATTGTCATTTTTTTCTCATTCCAAATATTCACTTCATATCTAATTTTGTATTTGTAATTTTGTGTCATTCTTCTTAAAGACCACCCCATCCAAATCGTATGGACTTCAGGCTAGATCCATCCCTCCTTTGATGTATATCTATCTGATTTTGTTTCTATGATCATAATTTTTAATTTACTAGATATACATGTGTATATACTTATACATATGCCCACTCTCTTTCTCCATTAAACATACACACACACACACACACACACACACACACACGAGAGAGAGAGAGAGAGAGAGAGAGAGAGAAGGAGGGGTGAGGAGGGAGAGCAAGAGAGAGAGAGGAAGAGGAGAAAGAGAGGAAGGGATGGGAAGGGAAAGGAAGAGAAGGGTAGGGAAGGAAAGGGAAGAGATTTTGCAGTTTTCCAGTCTTCTAACTTTTGTTAATATGAACTTTTTTTTTCTTCTTATTTTCTCCAGTGATCTGGGGGTATACGTATTATTTTAGATTCTACTAATGATTATCATTTATGTTCTTAAAATCTATACACTTTAATCCATATTTTTTGTACTTAGCTAAGACCCAACTAAATAGTTTATTTTGGCTCCCCTTACGCATGATTAAGAATTCAGCATATTTCCTCCTTTTATATTGACATCCATTGGTCCTCATATCCCCCCGACCCACTTGTTACTCTCGCCACTGCTGACAGCCAGCTCCACGCAGCGATTCACCTCAGCCGCATCATACATCTTTTTCTGCCCCAAGGCTTCTCCAATACTGTGCTATTTCAAGAACCCCTGTGGGGACCTTCTATGTTCTCCTGCATGCTCAACAGCAAGGGCCTGTAAGTCAGCCTTTGATGACTAGAGATTCAAAGTCAATGCGTAAATGCTTTCCTCCCATTTCTTTGGGCAGGCAATTTTGAGGCACATTATATACAGCTTCTCGAAAGACTCCAGTGCCACTGAGCTCCATTCAACTGCAGCAGTGACCGATGCTGTAAGGTAGCTTTGTCATGGCTTTTTCCTCCTCTGTTTCATTCTCCCTACTTCCACTGCTTCCTTGGATCATGTTTCAAATAAATTATGTGGACATAATTACCTTTGGGGGTAATCCAAACCAAAACACTCTTTTTCCATCCCTCTCCCAAACTTACCAAGCTCTGTTGAGATAAACTGAGGTCTTATTGTCACCAATACCACAGAAAATACCAGATCACTTACTGGTCATGTAATGACAGGCTCACATTCACGTCTACAGCCATTTAAGGCAGGCCTTACCTAAGAGGAGGCATGCCTACTGCTTGCCTGTGCACCCAGGAAAAGATCTACCACTTCTCCGAGGCAAAATCCAACTACAGGTTTCACCTGGCTCCTGGGAGGTAATAAAGGCACACACCTGCTGGATCATAATCTCCAGCGCACTGGATCACTTGAGAGTCAATCCACCCTATTCAGAACATCAGAGGGGTGGCCCAGCCTCCTCCTTGTGGGATTGAGAAATGAAAACTAAACAATAACTTACACAGTGGTAGATGAAACACAGCTCAGCTCCTGCATTAATTCGAACTCTTTGACAGCAAATAAAAGAAATCCAACTCCAAATAGCATTAAACTATTCTGAAAGGGAATTAATTATTTGCGTGACGATGGCACTGAAGCAATCATGTGACATGAAAAAGAGCAGTGCTCCAACTCTTCTGCAATTAATCTTTTCCCAACACCTTCCCAACTCTCCTTCTTCACTGCATCTTTCCTCCCCCCCCCAACATCTTTCTCCTCCTCCTTTCATTTCCTATAGCCCATCTTTCAGCACTGTTTTTGTGTGTTGGCCTCATTTTCTCTTCCTGCAGATGCACTTAGTCCAACTGATAAGGAAAATGGCAACATTAGCTCAAAATTCACCACAGCCCCTGAGGTAACAGAATTGTTCTGGGCAACCAGAATAGCCAATGGATATCATCCTACTGACTGTTTGGCATCCAAAGACCCTTTCCAATTGAAGGGAAATCCCAAATGGGGCCCACTACAGAAGCTGAAAGCAAGGAAGCAGGTATCACTTTTCCTCTTCTCTGGAAGCTGCAGCATGAACACAAGCACCAATCAGATACTCCCAGCCATGAACTCGAACCTAGAGGAAGAGGTCCAAAGTTTTAGGATTGGAGGTGATGCAGGACAGCTGCAGCAGCGTGGTGTGCTGGTGAGTGTTCAGTGATGTGATGGCAAGTGTCCATGGACCACAGAAACCAGAAGCAGAGCCAAGCCATTGAAGATGACATTAGCAGGGACATCTTAAGACTGATGGTATATATATATATATTTTTTTTAGATTTTATTTATTTGAGAGAGAGAGCAAGCAGTAGCAGGCAGGAAGGGTAGAGGGAGAGGGAGAAGTAGGCTCCCCCCCCAACCCAGCTCAGCAGGGAACCCCACTCAGGTAGGGGCTTAATCTCCAGATCAAGGATCACAACTGGAGCAGAAGGCAGATGCTTAACTGACTAAGCCACAAGGCACCCCAAGACTGATGGTATGTCTTGCTTCCACTGAGGCCTGCCCAAGCTTTATCTCTATCCTCTGTTGCATTAACTTCTTGATACCGTCCCAAAAACTTACTTTACAAAACATTAACCAGAGTAGGTTTCCCTGTTATTTATAAAAGAGAACTCTAATGACAACCATATTTTCCAGACACAGAGGAAAAATTTCAAAGACTTACTGCTAGCTAGGCCCAGTCATATGCCCACCACTGTTTTGTCTGTTACAAGAATGGGGTGAAGACGGGGGTGGGAACGGCAAGTGAGGAGTAGGAAATGTAGGGGCTGAACAGCCCCTGCAATAGCTCTTAGGACCAAGCTATCCTGACCTTCATGTATAAACATGAATGCATAATGAGAAATCACCAGTAACATGAAGGAAATCAGATGCTCCACAGAGTGGAAGCAAGGTGGCCAATGAAAGCAAATTAGTCTCTGACACAATTTATACAAAAAAGAGAGAACTTTTAAAACAAACTTTGTGTGTTCAATGAGATTACAGAAGGCTAGAGTATAGTGTAGAGAAGAATGAAACTCCAATGAAATACAAAGTCCTGAAAAATCTGGCCCTGTCCATTTCTCCAACCTCATTGTCCACTGCTTTCCATCTTGCTCCCATGACGCCTTCTTTCAGTTCTCCTTCCTAACACAAGCCATTGCATACACTGTTCCTTCTACCTGGGATGTTCTTTCTTGCCTTTTCCTGCCAAATCCCACTCTCACAAATACAACTAATGCCTTTCCATCCTTTAAGTTTTAGCTTACATATGACTACCTTAGAGAAGTCTTTCCTGACAACTCTATTTACCTACTGCTGGGGCACTGTCTGCCTGAGTCTCACACTCCTTTGATTCTGAGTGACCATGGGCCTAAGATACTTTAGCACTGTTCAAGCTCTTCACCTGCGAACTGGGAAACCTCCTAAGGTTGCTGGGAAGATTAAAGGAGTTCACAGATGTAACGCACTTAGAATTCAAGCACACAACCACACTCAACAGATGCTATAATTTCCTGCATGGCGTTTATCACACAATGAAGTTCTGTTATATTTTTATTTACTTTTTTAAAAAATCTGCTCTTCCATAGATTAAAAGCTCCCTGAGGTCAATAACTCTTCTGTTTTGTTCACAGTGCCCGTCTCATATTAATTTGTTGAGAATAAAGAAATGAAAATATTTTCCAAAAATGAATGAATAAAACATTATTATATGAAAACCCTAGGATACTGTAGTGGCCCTGAAAATGCTCCACTCAGATCTTTTTGCTGTAGGGAATACAAATGACTGACAGTGCTAGCTGCTAATTAATGTCTGGATCTACCACACTGGCACGGAGGCCAGACATTCTGAGGGCTGCTTCTAGTCAGTGACTGAGCATGGCAGAGGTCCTAGTTCAGGCTCATTCTGGAAAACTGCAAGACTCTTCTGACAAGAAGTTTGACATGAGGACTCCTCATGGGCAAAGTCAGACCTTTCTTGGAGCTGCACATCACTCAGAAACTTCCTACCTCCTTCCTTCCCTCTCTCCTTCCACAGGTATCAGTCCCACGTTGTGGTCCAGGGGCTTTTCGGCCTGCTCCTGCTCCCTTCATAACAAATTCTTGCCTGCTAATCCTGTGCTAGTGTCTGCTTCTTGGTAGACCCAAAATAACGCAGTCAGAACCTTCAGAAGCACACCTTGAGGTGGGAATCTGTGGGCAAATTGTTTAGGTGCTGTCAGGAGAAGCCAGTAAGGGAGGGAGAAAGAGAATCAGGACAAGAAAGGGGAATAAGCCAAGCACTGGTACAATTTCATGCAAAATCTCTGCCTAGCCCTAGATGGAAGCTAGGCTTACCAGGGCAAGAAGTCATCCATTCATCCATTTCTGTGACTTCTATTCTCATCTTGAATTATGCTCATCTGTGTGGTTCAACCAAGCTTACCACACAGGATTTCACAATGTACACTAGATAACGACATTCACAGTACTTACAATTTAATAAAATATAACACTGCATATATAATGCAATGATACTGTATTTGTGCCTGGTAGATAGTAGGCACTCAAATAAATATGTATCAAATGACTAGTACAATATTAACAATATAAAAGGCTTGAAAACTGCCAACAACCTGTAAAAAATGCAGTAGCCACACCTAGTTTTATATAACTCCTTTTCCCACAAAAATTAGGTCCCAAATAGTACAAAGTGCCACCCCTCTTCCATTTTTATTCTTCAGAGTTTCACTCCTCTCCAAATGCAGGCGTCTCATTCTTTTTGCTCACCTTTTCCTCACAAACACCAGTTCTCTATTTCAATCCACTCAAGTTACAAAGAGAAAGGGAAAGATGGCTAAGATCCAGAACCTGAGGCAGCAAAAGCTGCAATCCAACATCCTAAGGTAGCTGGGGAGCATTTCCTTAGGCCCAGACTAGAGGATAAAGACCAGAACAAAAGAAGACTAAAGTGTCACCTTGGTCCTTTTCTGTCATCACTCCAATGGTAACTTGAATCCCAGTTAGTGTACACCAAAGAAAAGAAGGGGAACTGTGATGTGAATGCTTCGAACTTATCTAAACCACCAAGCCTACGCTTCTCATTGGAGGTATTTGCTGAGTGAGGCAGTCCCTGGTCCACCTTACCTCACTAAGAAAAACAGGTGCTCAATAACTATAAGTTATTGATGTCTGCCCTTTGAGTGTTATCACATACTTTCAAAAACTCATAATGTTTTGTTATGACAATATGATCCTTACCCTTATTCAACTATAAGGAAATAATTTATGGGACAATATTTAGGCCTGTGGCTTTGTAATGATTCAAGAGTTAAGACTTGAGAAGAAGACAGGCTCTGGGATTAAAGTTAGGCCCGATCCCCAAATTAGCTTTCTCTCGCCATGTGAGCTCGGACAGATGAACCTGTTTCCTCACTGTTCTATAACTATGTGGAATATTGTTGTAAGAAATAGAAATACTACAAGAAAGTGTCATAATGAGGTACTCACTAAAACTTGAGCATTACTTGTGACAATATAACAGTGTAATGAGCACGAAATTTGGAATCAAAACTCCTGGGTGGTCTTATTTTGCAGATTGCCTCTATCGAGAACCCTATCTTTTTAAGTTTGCTTCCTTATGGATGAAATAATTGTAGGATAATTGAATTACCCACCTCAAAATATCACATAGAGGATCAAATGAAGTACTACAGTCAAGTGCATTTGGAATTATAAAGCATTTATTAACATGATTTAAATACTAAAATATTTTTACTATAGTGGTTTTTGATGCATACATTTCAAAAATGCATTCTCTACTTCTTGGTCTTATTGAATATAACCTTATCCTGAGTTCTCAAGATCACACCAATGTTTTGGTGGTTTTGCCTTTTTTAAGCTAACTAGCAGCACATTGCTGCCTTTTTAAAAACAGGTTTTCCTTTTAAATTTTCCTTGTGGTGCAATATACATAAAATTTAGTATTTTAATCATTTATAAGTGTATAATTCAGTGGCATTAAGTAATTCACATTGTTGTGTAATCATTATGACTATCTCTAGAAATTTGTCATCATCCCAAGCTAAAATTTGCACTCATTAAACAATAACTCCCCATTGTCACCTGATGATTACTTTTTTCCCCTACTCTTTCACCTGGTGTTGCTTCACTCATTAGCAGCAAAACATGTTCATTTCTCTCCACTCCAAAATATACTGCCAGTAATAACTTGCTATAAAAGCCATTTTTTTTTATTTACTTATTTGAGAGAGCACAAGCAGGGGGAGCAGCAGGCAGAGGGAGAGGGAGAAGCAGGCTCCCCACAGAGCAGGGAGCCCAGTGCAGGGCTCAATTACAGGACCCTGGCATCATGATCTGAGCCAAAGGCAGATGCTTAACTGACTGAGCCACCCAGGCACCCCTATAAAAAGCTGTTTTTAAACCCATAACATTCTTTGGCCTCAAACATTAATACAATCTAGTTCCAGCTTGACTCTTCAGCCGTATTTCTGTGCAGAACCCAATGTTATATTCTAAATAAATGGCTATCTTTCACTGTGCCTTCTCCCTTCCACACTTCTGCTCACACCATTCCTTCTATTGGGAAGGTTTTTCCTATTCACACTTCGCTACTCCCACCTATGTCTGTTGGAATCCTTCAAGGTCCAGCTCATAGTCTATCTTCTCCGCAAAGCCTCCTTGACACCACATATGGTATTGATTCCCTCTTTTGATCACTTATAGCAGCTACTATCTAAATTACTCATGACAGAAATTGTATACCGTAGTTATTTCTTTTAGGTCAACTAGAGTTCCTCAAGAAAGAATTAAGCTGTATTATTCTGTTCATTCAATCATTTGCTTAAATATTTATTATTCATTCAACAAACACTGCCCACCGTGTACAAAGTGCCTAACAGATGTTTGCTGAATAAACAAACAAAATTCTAAGTCACTGGGCTTCGGTGAATGATTCAAAAAACTCCAGCTCTTCTTATGTTCGAATTCTTGTAAAAAAGAGAAATTTATTTACCACTTAGGTCTTAGTTATGCTCCAGATAGTTAATAATAATATAATAATAATCCTATTATATCAGCTACCTAATTAAATCGATTAATACCAGGTTTTTCAGCCAATTTGGAATTTAAGTTATACGAACTTGAATGACTGTTGATTCTAAAGAAGACTGTAAGGCTTCATGTAGCCACCATTATTCACAATTCCCACTTCAGGGCAAGACTATGCAAAGTTATCTTTTGGTTAAGTTTCCTGTATTCTTGTTAGATGTCAATGAAGGGAGAAGGTACACATGGAAAGGAATAAGAGCCTTTACGTCAGTGCTTTCCCCACAGCATAATTCCAACTGAGAAAGTTCCTGCCGCTTGGCTTTTCATTGGTCAAGCCTCTCCAGTGAGAAGACAAGGGAGGAAGTTGCTGAGAAAGGATTTTGCAACGGGTGCCTCTCTACCCTGGACGCAGTGCCACCCATTTTCAAACGAGCGCCGAGTACTGCATTCCTCTTCGTCTTTCTCTTTCAGCAGAAGCCTCTATACGCAACAAAGTTAACGGATACAAAGCTACTGATAATGATACTCATTTTCCCATAGAAGCCACATTTGCTTTCATTATTTTATTCGCGCTTTTCGACACTCCTGTGAAACAGGCATTATTTCTATTTCACCGAAGAGGGAACTGCTCGTAAGCTACAGAGCCCAATGAATTACAGGGTCCATGAACGACTCAGCAAGGCAGTAGCTAAGACCACTCCCTCGGGGAGAATGACTGCAGTCCGGAGATCATGGGCACTGCCAATTCTTCCCCAGTCTGGGGCACTCCCAGGCAACCCACCTGCCCTGGATTCCCAGGCAGAGGTTACCTTCCCGCGCGCCTCAGTAAACCTTACTAACCGTCATTCACCCAGCTTCCCCAAAGCAGGAAAATCACCGCAGGTGCGCGTCCCGGCCTATTCCTCGCCAGGCAGCACCGAGCTTACTGGGCGACGACGCCCATATGCCGTCACCCCAAGGGCTCTCCACGAATCCGGACTGAGCACGGCGTGGCTGACTCAGCCTTCCGAAGCCCGGCTGAACTCTCACCACAGTAGCTCCCAGTTGCCAGCTGTCCCACCCCTTGGCTCACAGGCCGCTCTAGCCGCGCACAGAGACGGCAATCTCGTTGCTCCCGCTTGACGTCATCGGCGGGCGCCGCAGCGCGGTGGCGGGCACGCGCAGCCGAGAAGATGTCTCCGACGCCGCCGCTCTTCAGTTTGCCTGAAGCGCGGACGCGGTTTACGGTGAGTTGACGGTGGGAGGGTGCGGCCCTAACCCGGCTCTATCTTTTTCCTCCTCTCCCTGAAAATACTTGAATTTTGCCCTGGGGTAAAGCGGGAACTGGGGTGTATACCCCGCGGTGTCGGCTCCCGGCCCCGTCGGGGGCTGGGAGGTGGGAAAGACGCATTACTTGCCTCGTCGGTGCGTCCTGTGCTGTCCGCCGCCGTCCTTCTGCCCACAGGTCTCAGAACCCCGCGTTCTGGGCGCCTTTGTACCCCCGCGTGGAGGAGGACTCCGCAGACTACCTCCGGTGCGGTCGAGCTCTTCTGCAGTGCTCGCTTAGCCGGACAGGTGTCTCCAAAATTGCTTAAGGATGAGGGCGCGAGTGGTTTTAGCCTAGAACTGGCTCCCGCTCCGCCTCCTAACCTGCCAGGTGGTGGTTCCGGCTGCTTATTTACCACCCTTTAACGCTCCGTATCTCAATCCTAAGAGATTAACGAGGAGATCCTAAGTAGGAAAAGGCAAACAGAGTCAGCTTGGGAATTGTTGCTGGAGTCATTTTATTCTTACACAATGAGGAATAGTAGTTTGAGCATTTGGGAAACGCCTTACAGAGCATTTTCAGGTTACTTTACTTAACTCTTAACAATAGCACAGGGAAGTAGGCAAAGTTCTCTTAGCCCTGGTAGATGAGATAGAACTTGAGACCCCCCCCCCCAAAAAAAGTAAGGTCATGTACGTCGCCGGTGTTTCTGACTTCAGACCCAGTATACTTTCTACGTTGCCCATCAGGGCATGAAGAACGCTGTTCTAAGTTGTTTGCCTGTATTGTTTTTAGTATTTGCGCCAGTATTTCAAGTCATGATTCAACTACTCAGATATTTAACTGTGCTTACCTAGTTCTCGTGACGCCAGATTAAAAAGTTTTCTTGTGTGCAGGTTATTTTTTTGTCCCATTCAATGCGGGTTGGTTTGTTAACCAGCTTACATTTTATGTCTTCAGAGTCGTTTTCTTTTTGTGTATTTTGCTGTGATCCCTGGTGCTCTGAAATTATGCTAAGAGTAACTGTTAGCAATATCCAATATCATATTAGTCCCGGAGGGGACCATTTAATTTGAGATCATCTAGTGCAGTGCATCTTAAGGTTCAGTGTGCAGTGGAATCACTTGGAGATTCTGGTTCAGTAGGTCTGGAATGGAGCCTGAAAGTTTGCATTTCTAACAAGTTCCCAGGTGATGCCACTTCTGCTGTTAGTAATAAGCATCTACAACAGCCCCCTTATTTAAGAGGAAATTGAAGCACAAGAGATAAGGAGATATGCCCAAGATTATACAGTCTACTCTTGGCAGAGTCAGGAATGGACATTTCCAGTGTAAGTTGAACCCCTGGGGGTAATGAGATGACTTTCCAAGTGTGTGTGAATTTCCACAGAATGAATGACTTTGCAGTATTTTGTCTTTCATATTTCTTTTTTTTAAGGTTTTATTTTTAAATAATCTCTACACTCGAAGGGGGGCTTGAACTTACAACCCCAACATTAAGAGTCACATGCTCTACCTACAAAATCCCCTTTTTATTGTTTTGGCTTTGAATTATGCCTAAGACAGCGAGTTTTCAGTGTTGACTATGTGTCAGAGACGGGGCTGAGCATACTAGAGAAGGTGGGGCTTGAGATGGGTCTTGAAGAATGGATAGAATTTGCATAAGCAGGTGAGAAGAACAGTGAGTAAATAAACTGAGTGAACTTGATAGAAAATAATGAAAAAAATAGCTAGATCTTAGTGGAGACTATGTTAGGTGGTAGTGGGAAATAAGGTTGGATAGACTGAGGGAGATAAGATCAAGGACCTTGAGAGGGGGCAATGAAATTTTAAAACCAAAGCCTGTAAATAAGGAGCCATTTGGAGATTTAAAAAAAAAAAAAAAAAGCAGAATACTCTCATGAAGGTGATATTTAAAGAAATGGTGGGAGGGAAAGCCTGAAATGAGAAAGTCTAGTTGGCAAGCTCTTGTCAGATTTTTAAGTATTAGAGTCTTTATCATTAAGTGGCATTTGCATAAGAATTACTGATGGAATGACTGATACGTAATTTTTCCCAAGTATAAGCATTTCCAGTTACACAAACTGTTGATGAGTGATGTTTTTCAGTAAAAAGCAAAAATCTTTCCACTTACATGCTATTTTTTTCTAGAAGTCTACCAGAGAGGCCCTGAACAACAAAAATATTAAGCCATTATTGAGTACCTTCAGCCAATTACCTGGCAGGTAAGGCATTGATATCCATGAAGTACACTTGCCATTAATACTTACCTTGAGCTGTTTTAAAAATGCAGGTGTCTTTTGTTTTTAATAGTGAAAATGAAAAAAAATGTACCCTTGACCAAGCTTTCAGAGGTGTTCTAGAAGAAGAAATTGTAAGTATGTTTTTCTTTATTGTTAAAATTTTGCTGCTGAATTAATCTGTTATTTTTTAAATTGCTTTTATTCTCAGAATGGATATTTAAACGATTATTTTTTCTACAGTGAGCTTGCTACTTTGTGAAAGCTGACTTGATCATACTATAGGAGTTATGTAATAGTTAAGAATTTTGACAGCACAAGTGCAATTTAAGGGTTTGGTTTAACAAATGAGCTCTCTCCAAGTGAATATAAGAAAAGTTGATAATGAGATTTTCCTGAGCAAGAACTAGAATTTGAAGGTGGGCCCTCTCACTTTGCTCTATAAACAGTGACACATCCTTTAGTAGCATGAAAGATCTAGTTCAAGGATGTTCAGCTTGGGAACTGGGATTCCATGCCCTTATCTTCCTGTGGCAACCTCATCAGTTAGCATCCAAAAATAACCAGAGCCTATCCAACTGCAGTAGAAAAAATTTAACCTAAACATGAAAACTCTGAATTTATTTACTATTAGTGGGGCACCCAAAGGAAAGGAAAACTTTCAGCAATTTATTCTTGGTTAAGTGACGGTTGTGTCCCAAGAAGCTAGATCCTTTTTTAATGGACATAATACAGTGTTCCTTTCTTTTGAACAATTCTGTATCAAAACTCATATTTTCCTCTTCTTCAGACCTAGTCACTTACATGTTGTTAGGCATTGGGCAAGTTACTTCGCTTTTCTGAGCCTCAGTTTCCTTTGTAAGAGGGAATATAACATTTTTTCAAGATTGTATAAAGCAACACATAACGAACACTCAAAAAATGCTAGTTTCTATAATGTTATGGAATGTAAGCACTACCTCCCTTCTGTTAAAACCCTCAGACATATTGATGCACCAGTACAATCAATTCCCCTGGCCCTACCTTTGCCTTGTGCCATTGATTGAGTTATAGCCTCAGTGCTTCTATACTTAATTGACTTATAGCCGTAATCATGCTAATGTAACCATCTTCCTAAAACCATTGGATTTTAAGTGAATCACCCCCTTATTATTTACTTCTTCTATTTTAACAATTAGTGATTCTATTACTATTACTCATTTTTTGTATTTTCATCTTAGAAAGTAGTTTTATTTTCTATAAGAAATATGTTTATCTTATATTTTTGATACTTTAATGTCAGAGGATATGTTTTTATTGTTACCATACTAGTCTGGATTCTGGCCCCTAAATTAAGTGTTTTCTCCTCTGTTGGTAGATAAATCACTCATCATGTGAAAACGTTTTAGCTATTATTTCTCTTGCTATTGGGGGAGTAACTGAAGGTAAGTACAGCATTGTTTTCCTAAAGTAATCATGGACATGACATGCTTTATTTTAAAGTTATTCTCCCTATACCTCTCCATCTATTTGATTTTGTTCGTTTTTCAAATTCTCCCTACCACTTTTGCCAAGAAGTTGTCCCAATGAAATTAGCTAACACTTCTCGTCTCTAATATGCAGCACACATTTTGGCACTTTCTTTGTTCTCCAGTTATTTCATTCATTCAGTAAATAATTATTGAGCATCTACTATGTGCCTGGTACTGAAGTAGGACTAAAGATTCATTGGTAAAGAAAACATATCCCTTCCCATAAGGAGCCTAGTGGCTAATGGAGGAAACAGATGTGTTAATTTTTTACCGAGGTATAATTACTGTGAAGTGGGAATGAAGTGTGGTTGGAGTGACTGTCTACACTCTAAAGGAATCAGAAAAGTCTTAGGGGCGCCTGGGTGGCACAGCGGTTAAGCGTCTGCCTTCGGCTCAGGGCGTGATCCCGGCATTGTGGGATCGAGGCCCACATCAGGCTCCTCCGCTATGAGCCTGCTTCTTCTTCTCCCACTCCCCCTGCTGTGTTCCCTCTCTCGCTGGCTGTCTCTATCTCTATCAAATAAATAAATAAAATCTTAAAAAAAAAAAAAAGTCTTAGAAGGGAAGCTGTAACAGGAGTTGGGATGTTAGGGATGAGGGATGATGGATTTGTCAGGCAGAAAGAGAAAGGAATACAGAGCTATGTAAAGGCAGATTCAGCCTGGCTAAAGAATTGTATGGAGCAGAGGGGTGAGAGGAAGGAAGCAGAAGAGATCGCTTAGGGTCATTTGTAAAGTGCCCCCTAGGTATTTTCATGCTACCAGGGAGCTATGGAGGAAGAGTTGGATTGGAAGAGACTACTGGCAGGAAGACTAGGTAGGGGACTGTTAAAATGGGGGCAGTGGCAGCGGGGTATAGTTTCAAGACTTAAGAAGGCATATAGGAGGTACACTGTGCCTAACACATAGTAGGAGCTCATTAAATATTTGCAGAAAGAAGCAGTGAGTTCATCAGTACTCTTCAACAAATTTAGTTGAAATACTCATTAATTGAGGTATTTATGTGAAAAGTGCCTTTTAATCTGCAAAGCATTACTTACATATTTATTATTTTGATACCTGTTCCTACAAAAACTAGAATATTCAAGGTAAAACTGGTCTGCCAGTGTAGCAGCAAGCTATTCTGTGAACTTAAGCGTAATTCATAAATTCTAACTTCACACGTTAAACTTTTATATGAGATGTTCATTCATTCAGCATACTTGAATGAGTTCTGCAGTGGAGTGTTCCTTGCCCAGTTTCTGTCAAACAGCAGTCTGCTTAGTTCATCGATTACCTTGATGTGTTACTCTTGTAGACTGGTAATATTTTTAACTCTTGGAGTTGTACAAAGTCTATTTTTAGAACTTTTACTTTATTTGAGAAAAATAAGGACTTATGATAAAAGCTTAGATGCTTTTTTATTTTAATGGGCTGGGGAAAAGACCTTCTGGAGAGAGATTATTATTGTATTCTTTATGTGACATGTTTTCAAATTATCCATAAATATGCTTTGTTAAATTCAACTCAGCAGATATTTATTGAGCTTCTGTTTAGTGTCAGACACTTTACTGGTTAAAAGGTACAAAAATGCCTGCCCTCAGCTCGTAGTCTACATAAAAATAAACAAGATATGATAAATGCTATAATTTATTTATACTATGCTTCAGAAGCACAGATGGAGTGGCTGTTCAAAGGTATCAGGAGTTTTTTAGATGCACCGATATTTACTGTGTGCTTTGAAAGATGGAGCAGGAATTTGCCCCTTGAGGGAGAGGAGGACAAAAAAAAAGCATTGGATGCAAAACCATGGAAGTATCAACATAGCAAGGTGTTTGGGAACTGAAGAGAGTATCTGTGGACAAGGTTAAGGTGAAGCAAAGAGAGTGTGCAGAGGTTGGGGTGCAGGTTGTGAAAAATGCTGGGAGATCATGCTATAGTCCAGTTCATCAGAATCACCAGTGAATCTCTATTTTTAAATGAGATTGCAAAGCCTCAGCTTAGTTTTACTGAATCAGAATCTTTGGGAGTGGAATCTAGGTAATTTTCTTAATTTCTGTAATTGTGAGTTAACTTACGTCAGACTGTGCTGCAACTACAGGCAGGGAGTATGCCTCCCAAATCTCTTAGGTACACAGGGCAGATGGTATCTCAGAACCTTAAGTGGTGAGGGACTTCAGTAGTCATTTAGTCCAGTCTCATCTTTAGTTATCCTGCTCCCCTCTCTAATGTCCCTAGCAAGTAATCATCCAACATCTGTGCCTTTTGATGGGGCTTACTATTTTGATTTCTATTAGATAGTCTTGTCAGGTTTCCCTTGTATTGAGTTGAAATCTGCTTCCTTATGCTACCCGCTGGTTCTTGGCAATTTCCCTCACATCACATTCCAGATGTGATCATACCAGTGCAGAGTAGAGCTGGATATAATGCTTCCTTTTTTTAACTGCAGTGTTTTGGGCTTACAGTGCCCCCAAGATATTTTCTTTGCATATAATGCTTAAAAGGCTACTTTTCTTAAACACTTAACGAAGTGTTAGTATTACCTTAAAATAGAAGGAAGAATGAGCAGGGAGATGAAAGTATGTTTAGCTAGTGCAAATGACCTTTTCTTTAAAAAATGTTTTGATTTATTGCTTTAGTTAAATAACATTGAATTTTGAAATAAACAACTTTTTACTATACCATTCTTTCCCCTGAAACAGTACTTTTATTTTAAATGTTTAATAGTTGAAATCAGTATCAAACTTTTTTGTTTTTTTTTTGAAGGTAAATCACAAAGATATTTAGCAACATTATGGAACATTTGGAAGTGAGCAAAAGGGAAAATACTACTCATAATTCCTCTACTTTAAAAAACTACCATTCATTTTGGTATATGCTTTTAGTTTCTCTAGTCTTTTTAAAAACTTTTATTGTTGTAACCATAATATACGTACAGTTTTGAATCCTGCCTTTTTCACTTGACATTATATCATAAGCATTTTCCAAGTTATTATAGTCGTCATAACCATCGTTTTTAATTGGCTGCATTATATTCTTTTGAATAGCTTAGTGGTGAAGAAAACAGACTGTGGAGCCAGACTGCCTGGGTTCGTATCCCAGCTCTACCACTTACTGGCTCTATGGCCTTGGGCAAGTTATTTAACTTCTCTGTGTCTCAGTTTTCCCATTCTATAAACTGGAGGTAGTATTGTCTACCTCATAGGGTTATAAGGATTAAATGTGTTAGTATACGTAAAGCACTTAGTGTGCCTGACATATAGTAAATGCTCTAGAAGTGTTATCAAGAATTATCATCATCATTATTATTGAGTGCACATACCAAAAATTACTTTAAGTATGTCCCATTTGGGGACTTTTAGGTTGCTTCCATTTCTTGTCTCTTAAAAATTTGTCAGGAGTGACTAAGTATACTGTTAAGATATTCTTCAGAATTATTTTGCATGGGCTATTTTACTGTACAGTCTTTTTTTAAACTTTTAAATTGGCTTGTGCTCCACTTGAAGGTATTTGTACCGCATCTACACCTTTTGTATTGTTGGGAGATGTTTTGGATTGTCTTCCTTTGGATCAGTGTGACACAATATTCACTTTTGTGGAAAAAAATGTTGCTACTTGGAAATCAGTAAGTGCCTTAGTTTATATTTCTGCTAATATTATGTTTCTATAGATCCAGAGTTCAGAAGATAGTTGTTTGTTGTTGTTGTTGTTGTTGTTGTTGTTGTGCTTATATGTTAGTATTGCTGACTGCCAAAAAGTTTGTCCTTCTGAGGGAATTATACTGCTGTCTTAAGGGGGCCAAGTAAGAGTCATGGTGTAGAAAAAGTTGAAGTGCAGAATTTGAGTAGTAACAATTTGAAAATGCATACTTTCACATGTTTAAAACGTTATTTAGTGTCATGTTTTGTTATACAAGTGAAAATATATTTAATTGAAAATGCTATTTGTGGGGAAAAAGTGAAGGTGGCATAGTAGACTCAGTGCATGTCACTGTTCTTCAGTATCTTACTTGCTGTGATTTATTGAAGAGTGCAACAACTTCTGAACAATAGTAATAATTTCTGTCTTAATTTCAGAACACATTCTATTCTGCTGGGAAAAATTATTTACTACGCATGTGCAATGGTAAGTAATTCAGGTGTAAATGATTGTTTTTTACAACAAATGTGGCTAGAAAAACAGGTGGTTGAACTAAACACAAGTGATAAAATTTTAAAAATAGATAAGTATCTTGGTTTTTAAATAACAGACTGATTTATTAAAACTGATCGTTCGCTTTAAATTAAACTGTTCCTGTTGTGGGTGTAAACTTAAAACTAAAAGAAATTCAGTAAAGTTTGTCTTTCTCATGCTAAATTAAATACTTTTTTGAAACAATAGTTTCTACTCCCAGTTCTGAGAATTGCTTTAGGAAAATACTCTTGACAGACTAACAAATTTGCATGTAGTTGTAATAAACATAGAATGATTTCCTATAACTTTCATCTCCATATATTGTTAGATCTCCTTAGAAGATTATCAAAATCCCAGAATACAGTCTTCTGTGGACGAATTCAGCTCTTTTTGGCCAGGCTTTTCCCTTTATCTGAGAAATCAGGTAAGCTTTTATACATTAAATAAATGCTTTGAAAATGGGCATGAAGAAACTTTGTTCTACATTTTAATTAGGATAGTGGTTACCCAAGTGTGTGTATTTGTCAAACTCATCAGATTATACTGTCAGAATGTTTTTATTTTATGTATGTAAATTATACCTCAATAAAACTGACTTTAAAAAAATAAATAAATAAATGCTTTGAAAGAAAATCTTTTTCAGTTTTTAATGGATTAGAAGCTGCTGTGATGATAACAAGGAAAATGGTTCTATGAAGTTGAAAGCATAGGAAATTGTTACTTTATTTTCTTTTATTGTTAAAGAGTTATACTGTTGCTAAGGTATAATACAGGTAGCCCTTAAAGTCATTGATTTTTTTTTTTTTGAAGTATAGTTGCAATATATTAGTTTCAGATGTACAGCATGGTAATTTGACAGTTGATTCTTTAAGTTCCAAGCTTATTAATAATAAAAATGTGTAATTGAATCACATATGTAGATATGAACTGTCATGTCTGTATTTCATTTTGTAAGGTATGCCTATTTTTCTGCTTCCATTTTCTCCCTCACCATCACTACTGTTTAGGCACATTTATTTTCTTTCATTTCTTTTACCATTTTTTATTGTGAAAGATAACATTCATATAGAAAAGTGCATAAAATAAGCATATACTGTAATTATTCTGAATCAAATCCTTGTGTAACCACCATCGAACTCCAGAAATGGAATATAACCAGTTCTCCAGAGCTCTCCATTCTGTTAACATTTGCCAGATTTTTAATACCTCTTTCCTTCATATCAGGCTAATATACCACCTACTTCATATGTTGTTGTGAGGATTAAATGAATTAAGATACATGAATAGCTTACAACGATGCCTACATGTAGTGAGACCCATAGTATATGTTGGCAATGGTTTCTGTGTTTTCTTTTTTGTTATGCTAGATCTGTGGCTTTTTTTTTCTACTTATTTAATGTGATCAAGATTAATTTAGATTACTAAGGTATTTACTGCTTGTATTTCTGAGCTTCTAGTTGTGAAAAATTTCCCTCTTAGACTTTTCTTTATTGTAGGTCTATCTTTTGTCTGAAAATCTTTGTTCTTGAAGAATGATTTCAATAGGTAAAAGATTCTAGGTTGGCACTAGATATAGGATTTCATCATGTGTGAGATAATCATTACTGTGCCTTCTGTCTTCCATTGTTCTCTAGACAACACAATATCAGTCTAAGCTCTTTGAAGATAATCTAGATTTTTTTTTTCTCTCATTGCTCTTAAGATTTTTTTTCTTTGTTTTGGGTTTTTGGTTTGTTTATTTCAGTTCTATAATGTATCTTACCGTGGATTTCTTTATCATGTTTGAGATTTGTGGAAATCTTAAATCTGTGGATTAGTGTCTTTCATCCAGTTTGTAAAAATTTTAGCCATTATTTCATTAAATATTGTGTATGCCTCTTTCTTTTCTTTCTGGAACTCCAGTTAACATTATTATACCTTGTCCCTGTGTCCTCTCTCTCTTATTCTTTCTATATTTTCATCTATTTATCTCTAGTTGTCACATTCTGAATAATTTCTTCAGAAGTTTTCCAGTTCACTATCTCTTTCTTAAGCTATGAATGATCAGCTGCTAAATAAGTTTTTAATTTTAGTTTTGTTTTCATTGTATTTTATTTTATTTTTCACTTGCTGAAGGTCTTTTTAAGTGTGCTATGTCACTTCGTAGTTTCTTATTCCCTGCTCATATTTTCAAACTTGTTCTTTAGTTTTTTAACCAGGATAAGCATTGTTATGTATCTGATCATTCCAGTACCTAAAGTCTTTGTGGGTTTGTTTCTGCTGTTCCTCAGGATGACTGATCTGTTATTGTATCTAGTTAGTATTGGGTGTTATATATGTGAAAATATTGAGGGATTAGTTTTGAGGCCTAGGATAGATACTTTTCTCCAGATAGAGTTTTCATTGCTTCTGCCAGGCACCTTTAGAAAGAGGCTATCACCAGTCCAGGGTTACCTTCATACAGCCCAGTTTAAGCCCTGTGATTCCTTCGAACATTGGTAAGACTTGGCACTGAACTATAGTTTGGTTTATTTTAACCTGAGGGTTATAGCCCTGCAGGTTCCCAGCCTTAGAGATGGTTCGGGTGGGATTTATTAGATTCCCCACCTTTTTTGGGTCCAGGTTTACTTGTATAATTCTAGTTTCAGGAAGCTACGAAAAGGGTAGCTCAATTTTACAACTGATTCTTCTGTCTGGCAGATATACTCAAGACAGAAGTGGCTTTAAGTATTGATGATGCATGCATTGCTTATCTAACTTTCCTTCTGGATGTTTGCCACATATCCCTTACTTTCTTGTCAGCTCTTTACTCTTTTAAAAAAAAAATTATTATTTTTTTTTACTTCATTGCCTTGAACAGAGCTGTGAACATGGTTTATACCCTGTAAATTTTTATGGAATTGATGTAATTTATCCAAGTTTTTAGTTGTCTTTCAAGGGGTTAACCTGAATTAATTAGCTAATTTGGCCTTTTGTTACTGGAAACTCATCTTTTTAATTTTTTTAAAAGCTTTCAACATGTGAGTCCACATATCATACAATTCACCATTTAAAGTGTGCAATTCATTATTTTTTAGCATATTGACAGGGTTGTGCAGCAATGACTACAGTCTAATCTTTGAACATTTTCCTACCCCCTACCCAGTACCTGTCATTCCCCACTCATCATCCATTCTTACCTTCTCCTCAGGCCCTAAACAACCATTAATCCACTTGTTCTCTTTAGATTCTGGACATTTAAAAAATGGAATAATGAAATATGTGGTCTTTTATGGACTGGCTTTTTTAACTTAGCATAACATTTTCAAGATTTATCTGTGTTATAGCCTGTGTCAGTATTTAATTTTTTTTAATATTCTCAATATGGATATGCCACATTTTGTTTATCCATTCAGTTGATGGACATTTGGGTGGTTTCTGCTTTTTGCCTATTATGAATAATGCTGCTGTGAACTTTATAAGATTTTATTTGGACACATATTTTCATTTCTCTTTGGCATATACCTAGAGTGAAATTGCTAGGTCATATGGTAACTGTATTTAAATTCTTGAGGAACTACCATACTATTTTGCAAAGAGGCTGCACCATTTTACAGTCCTGCCATCAATGCATATGGGTTCCAATTTCTCCACATACTTATTAACACTTATTATTGTCTTATTTTTTTTATTATAGCCATCTTAGTAGGTATAAAGTGGTATCTTGTGGTTTTGATTGGCATTTTCTTGATGACTAGAGATGTTAAGCAGCTTTTCATTTGCTTACTGGTCATTTGTATGTCTTCCTTAAAGACATGGCTGTTTATTTTATTTGTCCATTTTTTAAAATTGGGTTGTCTTTTTATTAGTTTCATGAGTTGTCTTTTTATTATAGATAGTAGACTCTTATCAGATATGTTATTTGCAAATATTTTCTCCCATTCTGTGGATTTCCTTTCACTTTATTGATGTTTGCAGCACAAAAGTTTTATATTTTGAGGAAGTTTGATATATCTATCTCTTCCTTTGTTGCTTATGCTCTTAGTGTCATATCTAAGAAATCATTGCCTAACCTAAGGTCACAAAGATTTATTCTTGTGTTTTCTTTTAAGAGATTTAGCTCTGTGGTCCTTTTTGAGTTAATTTTTGTGTATGGTGTGAGGTGGGAGCCTAGTTTCATTCTTTTGTATGTTAATACACAGTTGTCCAGGCATCATTAGTTGAAAAAACAATTATTCTTTCCCCATTGAATTGACATCTCACCTTCTTTATGCCTTCAAAATACTAGGGTCAGAAGAACTTTAGGGTGTTGACACTAACTCTTCCCTCTGTAAACCTTTTTATTCTTTATTATCACACTACTGACTTTTGCTGTTAGTCTCAATTTTACTTCTTTAGGGATCTTCTCTTTCAGCATCTAATCTAAACCTGCTACCGCAGTCGCCCATTATCACCACCTGATTTCAAATCTCTTCTTAGCATTTAACACCATCTGGCATTTTCAGTGTGTTTGTGTTGTTTACTTCTGTGTTCTCTGCGCACAGTGCCAAACACCCAGTTGCCATTTAAATCTGTGATAAGTGAAGGCTGTGTTTTGTGAAACGAAGTGTGCCCCCTCCTAAGTACTAATTTGTGGTTTCTTTTCTGGAAGTTATAAAAGACATAAGAACAAGGTTTCAATTCTCAGCTTTTCTTTTTTTTTTTTTTTAGTCCTTCCTGGTTATCTCCAGCCTCCACTGTCATCCATTTTTTTTTTTTTTTTTACATTGCATTATCCAAATTTCCAAATTTGGTTGTGATAGGGCCTCCTTATAAAATGTAGCTGGATTTGGAATGTTAATTTTTTTAAGAATATGTGAATTTAGTTCAGGAAGGAGAATGGCCTGTAAATTTCCTTCCCTGTAATGATCTTGTTAGATTTTTGTACCAAATTAAACTACTTTCATAAAATGAAAGTTTTCACATTTTTCTTCTTTTCTGGAAGAATTGGGGTAATTGTATATTATTTCTTTCTTGAATGTTTGGTAGAATTTACAAGTGAAACAGCCACAGTAAAGTTTTGTGGCTATGGATTTGATTTATGTAACAGATTTGGAACTAAGACTTTTCATTTTTTCTCGAGACAGTTTTGGTAACTTTTTTCCCCTGGGAATTTGTGTATTTTATCTAAAATTTCAAATGTATGTTATTTATAGCTTTTTTTCCTTTTCTATTTTTCTTTTTTTAATTGAAGTATAATAAACATACAGTGTTTTGTTAGTTTCAAGTGTATGATAAAATGATTCAGGAATTCTATTACTCAGTGCTCATCAAGATAAGTACACTTTTAATCCCCTTTATTTGTAGAACTCATCATTTTTTTAAAGAACATTTTAGACTTCACTTTCAATGTACAGCATTACTAAATTGGCAAGACATAAAGAAACCATTTTTTTCCCTTCTCTCATCGACTGGTTGAAAAACTAATAATATATGCTAAAGTAGCTTTAAACATTATATATCTTTTAATAAATGATGTTTTTAAATTTAATTTCTAAATTATAAAAATAACACAACCTATTTCAGAAAATTTGGAAAATGAAGGAAAAAAGCTGTTTATAATTAATCCTACCACCCTAACATAAGCTAGGTTGGCATTTTGGGGTATTTTCTTATAGTATCTTTTTTAAACATTTGTAGACGCTTGACATTCACTAGGGTATATCCCAACACCTTCAAAAAGCCAGTTCAGCATGTAATTTTAGCATGTCACAGTGAAGTATGACAGAAGTTTTTGATGTAATTATGGCATGTGCTATATTGAATAATAGGGAGTAGACAAACGTGTTTTAAGTAGTCAGTGCTAAATGGGCAACCAGATTCATTCACTAGCTTAATGACTTGATCTAGCATAGTTTTTTTTCACTTTAGCTTTTTGTTCTGAAATAACTTTAGACTTAAAGAAGAGTTGCAAAGATAATAGCATGAGTACTTGAATAACCCTCACCTAATGTTAGCCTCTTACATGATCATGGTGCAGTTCCCCAAACTAAGAAATCAACATTGGTGGTACAGCACTGTTAACTATAGACTTTATTTGGATTTTACCAGTTTTATCACTGTTTCTCTTTTTTCTTTTCAAGGATTCAATCCAGGACATTGCTTTACTCTCCCCAGTTTCAGTCTTTGCTTTTTTTTCATGACTTTGACACTTTTGAAGAGTACTGACCTGGTATTTTGCAGAATGCCCTTCAGTTTAAGTTTGTCTGATTTTTTTCATAATTGAGGTTCTGGATTTGGGGGAAGACTACAGAGATGATGTGCCTTTCTTGGTGCATCATTTCAACATGATGTTGGTATGTCTTGTTACTGGTGGTGTTATCCTTGATCACCATATTTTTCTATTGCTAAGTTACTATTTTTACGTTTTTAATTAATATTTGAAAGGAAATACTTTGAGGCTCTGCAAATACTCTTTCTCCTTAGACCTTTGGCCACTAATTTTAGTATTCATCAGTGAATTTTGCCTACAGCAATAATTTTTAGGTTGCTCTGGTGGTGATTTCCTATTTCTCCTATGCCTTCTACATGTATTACTTGGGATTCTTCATAAGCAAAAGTTGTCTCCTCTCCCTTATTTACTTATTAATTCAATCATCTGTTTCAGTCGGAATTTGTAGATATTTTATTCTCTGGGTTGCAATCCCATAGTATAATGACTTAGTTTCTCACTCGGATTGTTCTAGTTTTGCCCATTGGGAGCTCTTTCATGTTTTCCTGGTATGAGAAGATAGCCTGGGCTCATCTTTTGTTTACCCCACCCCTGGAATCCCTCACTTCTCCAAAGAGCCTGATTCCTTTTATTTAAGAATGGTATTTAGAAGCCAATATCTGGACCCCAGATCTGCTAATTACTAGTGGAGTATCACTACTTCTGGGTTCTTTTAGTGGACAGAACTAGGAAACAGATGTATGTATACTAACCCACATATGCATATACATCTATATTTACTTCTGTATCTGCCTATGTATGTATTTTTAGATGACCAACAAGAACCATGAGATCATACTGATACTTCTGAGTTTAATCTGGCACCAGTATTCCTGCTCATTTATTCTTTGACAGTGAGAAAGCTCTCATTAACTAAAGTATATTTACTGTACATATTGTTATACACTCTCACTTTTTGATTAATACAATTTTTATTTGTGCTTCAGCAAAATTATAAATTACTATGTATTGCACTCTGTAAAATTGTTCTAGACTATTAATAACAAGGACAACTTTATTTGTTACAATGTATGTAGAATTCTGGATACTCTAAAGACACCTTAAAGAAAGAATTTTAGAAAGGGTTTGAAAATCAAGTGTGTTATGTCTGACGATATTTTGTTTAATTATGGATTTATCATTTTATATTGTTTGTGGTTATATGACAATAAAGTTACAGTCTTAAGTTTAATTGTTTGGTGGAATTGCTTTGAAAATCTTTTTTTTCTTCTTCTCTTTCATAGGTCTTAACTTGCAGAGTCAATTTAATTTGGAAAATGTCACTGTTTTCAATACCAATGAGCAGGAAAGCACCCTGGGTCAGAAGGTGAGGCTAATAAGAAATCTAACCTTATAAATAAAAACTTATAAATATCTAACCATATTTATAAGTGTGTTACTAAGATAATTCCTATGAATGGGTCTTCTGAGTCACCAAAATTTTTAAAAACCTTTATTTCTAATTTATAGAAATAATGTGTAATCGGTGTTAGAAAATGCAAACAAATTAGAAATATTTAAAATAGAAAGTACGACTACCCCATAATCCAAGGCCCCAAAGATAACCACTCTTACCATGGTCTGTCTGTCTTTACAGGACTTATTGTGTGTGTAGTTTTATTCCAAAAATGAGGTCATACAGTACATACTGTTCTGAAATTCACTTTCTTCCTTTTAAGAGTATAAAATGGATGCATTTCTGCATCAGTACATTTAGATCTTAGTGTTTTAATGGTTCGTGTTAAGTCTTCTAAGTGGATATTTATCATAATCCTGTCAGTGGGCATTTAGATAATTTCTAATAGTGAAAAATAGTTAACAGCATTACAATGAATAGTACTGTATATATCATTGCTAAATTATGCAGGTGTTTCCTTAGGATAAGTTCCAGTAAATGAAATTATTGTGTCAAAATGGATGCATATATCAGATTTTAATAGCTGATGACCAATTACTTCTCAAAAAAGTTGTACCCATTTATATCATCACCAGTGGCACTTGGAGAATGCCTGCCCATTTTCCCACAGCCTCACAGCAAGCCTGGGAATTACCAATTTTTTAAAATCTTTGCTTAATCTTTACATACTTGAAAAGTAAATCTTTAACTTATATTTCCTTGGTTTTTAGTGAAGTTGAGGGACCTACTATATGTTGGAATTTATTTTTCTTCTGTGCCAATTAGAAGCAGTGAGGAAGAGAATTACCTATTCATAACATTTGCCCATTTTACTTTTGAAATTTTTTTTCTTACTAATATGTGGAAGCTCATATTGAATATTAATTCATTGCCTACCATTTTGTTCATTTTTTCTCAGTTTATAGTTTTTCTTATAACTTTATTTATGGTGCCTTTGCTGTATTGAACTTTTAAATTTGGATATAATATTAATGCTTGTTGGTCTTTTGTTTAGGTGATTTGGTCTTGTGTCATGCTAAAGGCTTCCACTCCAGAAGAATATATAAGCTCTTTTGTTTTCTTTTGATGCTTTTATGATTTATTTTATCTTTTACATCTTTAATCCAGCATGAATATCGTTATATGGAATAGGTTGAGTTATAATTTTATTTTTTCAAATAGTGAGCAAGCATCTCAGAACCATTTGTTAAATAATCCATATTTGCCCACTGTTTTTTAAAAGGACATCAGGTATAATCAACTTTATTTTTAAAGATTATTTATGATCTATCCAGAAGACAATCCGGAGTTGGCAAATTTCTGGACATTTAGCACTTGTTCTTCATTTAGGAACAAGTACGAAGTTTTAAAAATTATTAATTAGGTATAACTAATATCTCACTGTAAATTAGATTATCTTACATAATTTGTTCCTTAAAATGTAATTATTACCAATTTGGAGATGATGTTAACTTAAGATTTTTAAAAATTTTATCTTTCACTTTTATATATCTTTTGGTACTTCTTGGACTATTTCATGTAAATTTGTTATTTTGAATTTCTCACTATAGAGCTAGACATAGCATATCCTAAAGTGTTCCCCAATAATAAGAGTTCTCTGTGGGGTTGGGGAGAATTTCTATGGTCAAATTAAAGTTGGGGACAAAACTACTTAAGTATACTTTGAGTTATCTACTGCAGTTCTTAGAGCTCTTAATATACTAATGATCTTCTCAATTCTCTAAAAGGTCATTGTATATATTTCTAAAATGTATTTTGCCATAGGCCTTTAATCCCATAGGGAATCTACAAACCATGTTTGGGGAAATATTGATTTAAAACTTTCTACTATATCTTCATGACTATCTTATATCATTGTCGTACTGCTCTTGAGTTTTCAGATCCCTGTCACATAGAATTGCCATTGTCTTAAAGATTAACTGTAGGTCTGGACAGAAGTGCAACGAGATTTCTCTCACAGTGTTTGTCTAGCAATGTGAGAATGATGTTATTCCAGCATGTCTTCTGCCTGACAACTGCTTTGTGACAGACTGTACATTTTTTTAAATTTAGCACACTGAGGATAGAGAAGAAGGAATGGATGTAGAAGAAGGTGAAATGGGAGATGATGAAGCTCCAACAACTTGGTGAGTTTTAGAAGTTCAGATTTCGTGATTTACAAAACTAATACCTTAAGGACTTACAAGTACTAGTGTCAGGATATACACAAAGAGGAAGGAAATCATGCTTACAGATTTATTTGTATTTTTTATGGATATTACTTCAAATTATAAATCCTGAATCACTAATAGGCTCTGTTAGTTGGTTTCTAAATTGCATGCAGAGAGTTCATTAGTTACATGGCCTACTTTATGCATATTCCTAACATTTGGATAGGCAACCTAGGCACTCCTCCCCTTTTTCCTTCCATTTAACTTGGTGGACCTAGTGCCTGTGGATAATGAGCTGACTTTTTAATGAAGTTGGAGGAATAAATAACTTACTTTCTGTCTTCTCCCCTTTCTACTCCCATCTCTTATTTCCTGTTTCGTCTGCTAACTCTATGCTTTCTTGCCAAATAATTTCTTCCTAATGCTGATTAGAAGCAATGAGGAAGAGAAAAAGGGAAATATGAAGGAAAATTTTCACTTCCAGGTGTCTGAGGTGACAAAAGTTATCATTAGTTGCAGTTGAATTTCTGGAGGATCAAGAAGAGTTTCCAAAATCTGCACAGGGAGACGTATTTGTGGCATCCCAGATTTCAGATTCAAACACATATCTCCAAAGAAGCATCGAGAGTAGTGTGGCTCCAGGCTGAATTCCAGTCCTAGTTGTGTAACCTTAAGCAAGTTACCTAACTTCCCTGCAACTCAGTTTCATTATCTTTAAAATGTAGTAATGCCACCTACCTGCTTGTTGAGATTATTAAATGAGATGCTGCTCGAACATGGTCTGTTAAGGTACAACGTAGTTATCCTTTTTGTTACCATAGTTGTTGATGTTATATATAGTGATGTATGGAAAGCGCTAGAACAGTGTTTATTCTGCCCAGTGCAGTTTTGTCTAGTTAGACTCTGCCAAAGCCTTTATAGATATGTCAGCCCCATTGATTGCTTACAAGGTAATCCCAATTGCAGAAAAATCACTTAAACAGGATTCAGCACTCAGCTGCCTCTCAGTCTGTCACAATCATTTTCTTTTTTTTTTCTTTGTCCTTTTTTTATTGAAATGAAGTTGACATACAATGTTACATTAGTTTCAGGTATACAACACAGTGATTCAACTTATATACATTAGGATGTGATCACCAGGATAAGTCTAGCTACTGTCTGTCAACCATGAGATTATGATATTGCTGGATTGTTGACTGTATTCCGTATGCTATACTTTACATTCGAGTGACTTACTTATTTTAAAACTGCGAGTTTTACCTTTCAGTCCCCTTCACTATTTTTTGAATGGCGGAAGAGATTATTTGGGAAATTACTTTGTGACCAACTGTATCACCAGATTGTCCTAGGCACTGTAATTCACAAAGAACACATTACCTGTGTGTCTCCAGTATGAAGCCCATTTCAGATTTGGCTGAAATACACCTGTAAAAAAATTTGTATTAAAAAAAATTCCAGTGTAATGTTCTATAAAATCACTAATTCAACATTTAAATATGTCAAGTTGCAGAACCTCTTGGTTAAAATAGACAGTAACTCTTATCTTAATTTGTTATGGTTTGCATATACAATATGTAGTCACATTTGCTTTGTGTGGATAAGTACAGAATTCAAATGTATCTGTGAAATGGTGAAGTTAGAAGGCAAATTGCAGTGGGTCAGAACATTAAAGGAGGTTAAAGAAGTGGTGACATTGAGTGTAGACAACTCTTTCAAGATGTTTAGACATGAAGGAAAAGCCATGGAGGCATAGCATGGATTGGAACTTTCAGAGGAGAGGATTTTTTAAAAATGTTAGTGCCTCAACTATAAGTTTCCTAGTAGTCATATATTAATAATACTACTTCAAAATTTCTTCTGTGAGGCACCTCAGATAAATACTAGGCCAACTAAAAAGGAGAGAGATCAGAAACTTTTACAGGTAGGAGATGGTAATTAACACTTTAGATTGTTTTAGTATCAAGCATTAAATTAAGATGTGAGTTTTGTGGCGACTGAAAGAGTAATGGAACATGTAATGGTTACATAATTCTCATTCTCTGATTAGAGGTAGTGTCCCATTTCTTAACAGGCAAATTTTCATTGTACTACATTTCAAGAGGTGTTTATTATATTCTTATATGTGGTAACTGAGTAACATTGTGTGCATATAACTATATATAAAACTATATAAAATTTTCAAAAGCAGTATTGTTTCAAAAACATTGTGTATGGAACTACACAAATATCAGTTATTTTATTATTTCATGGGTGTAAATCATTTTATATGTGGCTTGTTCTTTTTCCAATTTACTTGCACATTTTGGAAAATGTTCTTTTTGTGGCTTTGGGTTTTTTGGTGTGTGTGGCTTTTTTTTTTTTCTTTTTTTTTTAACTTGATCTGTAGAAATCCCAGACTTATAATCTTATTGTTATAAATCAATGAAATTGCTTCAGTTACAGAAAATAGTTTGTCAGTTGATGTTCAGATCATTGTTTTCTTATTTTCAGAGTTGTTACTAGGAAAGAGTGTAGAAAGAGTGAAAGTTAACATGCCCATTAGATTCTTTGGAATACCGCTGGTTCTTAATAAAACTTTTGGCAGGTGCTGGATTTTGGTCAATTAAAAGTTGTCAGTATTCTTCATTATTGATTTGAAGCAAGATCCACATGTTTCAAATACTAGTAATTGCTCTAGCAAAGTTAGTGTTCTTTTATCAAAATAAGCTAGCTTGCTTAATTATTTACCTTTATACATAATCCAAAGTGATTGTAATCTGGGTAAGTACCTAAGCATAATTTCAAGCTTCTTTTGTAAAATAAAGTGCATGCACTCTGTGACTGCTATTTCCTTGCAGACCAAGGGCTTTTTCAGTTATTGCCAAGTTCACAGCTTTGTTCCAGACAGTTAAGAGTTGTCAGAAGTGTGACTGTAAGATAAGTGATCTGTTACTATGTGTGTAGATGTATGTGGGTTTTTTAAATTGATATGCCAATTAACATAAATTTAATAAAATTCTTTAAACAGGTATTTTATGATACCAACTTGTAGTTTGTAATCTTAACCATATGTGAATTAGAGTCATATGGTGAGAATCTTCATCAAATGTGTTTCCAAGTGTTATAAAACTACTTTTCCCTTTTCATTCTTAACTAATGCCTTTTCAGACATTTTTGTAGAAAACTGATTTTTACACTAGCAAATTATTTTTTACTTTCCTACTCTCACCTTCCTTTATATATATATAAAGTAAGGCATTTTTTAGTCTTTTAAACATTACCTTCCCCCCCAAAAAAAAAACTTTAAAAGTACATGACAAAAATTATACTCATTTTACTTTACTATAATCCTTTAAAATGCATTATGATATGGCCCCTGATACTCCCTAGTCATTAAAAAAGCAATTTTAAATACATCATTTCAAAGATAAAGAGTGGAAGATTACTTACTTCCTATTATTGACCAGAATGGAGAAGGTAAGACTCTTAATATCATAGTGTTGTGTGGATCACTAAACCCCCTTCCTGGGGCACCTGGGTGGCACAGCGGTTGGGCGTCTGCCTTCGGCTCAGGGCGTGATCCCGGCGTTGTGGGATCGAGCCCCACATCAGGCTCCTCTGCTATGAGCCTGCCTCTTCCTCTCCCACTCCCCCTGCTTGTGTTCCCTCTCTTGCTGGCTGTCTCTGTCTCTGTCAAATAAATAAATAAAATCTTTAAAAAAAAAAAAAAACCACCCCTTCCTGTTTCCCACATACAATTACAGTCTTCCTTGGAACACTTGTACGGCTGTGATGCCTAGAAAAAATGCTAACTGTAACCCATAGATTCAGTTTATTAAGGTTTCTTTAGAAAGAATAGAAGGTAGTACCCAATTGTGTTTACAAATAAAATTAATTTCAACAGAGGTGATGTTGAAAATTTTTGTGAATATTTGAGGATATGAAATAGTCAATACCTAAAGCATTTTTGATAATGGCTGTTTTGAATGATATAGAAGATTTTGTTAAAAGCAAAAATCTCTTGGGTAAAAAAGTCTGAAATGTTTAACTTTTATTTATTTATTTTTTTNTTTTTAAAGATTTTATTTATTTATTCGACAGAGATAGAGACAGCCAGCGAGAGAGGGAACACAAGCAGGGGGAGTGGGAGAGGAAGAAGCAGGCTCACAGCAGAAGAGCCTGATGTGGGGCTCGATCCCATAACGCCGGGATCACGCCCTGAGCCGAAGGCAGACGCTTAACCGCTGTGCCACCCAGGCGCCCCTGAAATGTTTAACTTTTAAAATTAAAACATAGTATAATGATTTTGGTAAATTTAAAAATTAAAAGAATGTATTGACGCTGCAGATTTGTAACAGTGAAATTGCAAGTTGAGTTAATAATTCTGTAATAAAGACACTAAAGAAAAGGCTTTTTATAATACTGAGTTGATACGTATTTTACACATTTGTCTCATGCTATGGCTTTTAGCATAGGTTATGAATCCCTTGAAATTGTTTATAAAAGTTTGTAAAGTATAAATGTGCACTTCTCTGGGGAAAGGAGCTATAGACTTCGTCAGCTTCTTAAAGGGGTGTATGACCTAAGAAAAGTTAGGAGCACTTAGAAATTTCTAAAAGAACTTAAGTGATTTATTTAACCTTTATTTTCTTAGCTCCATTCCAATTGATTACAACCTGTATCGAAAATTCTGGTCACTTCAGGATTACTTCAGGAACCCTGTGCAATGCTATGAGAAGATTTCATGGAAAACTTTTCTTAAGGTGAGTTGCCAATCACAGACTATCCAGAACTCAATATTTTACAATTAATAGCAGAGGCAAAACTTGACTCTTTTCCAGCATACTTTTTAATTACATAATTTTACCTCTTACATTTTTATGCCTATTTCATAATGTTAACCACTGATTTTGTGGAGTAGTTCATAAAAAGCTTAGGCATTTTAAAGTTCATAATTATAGCCTTGGGTTTTTTGTTTTCACATAGTATAGTCAACATGAGTTGATGAATTTTTATTGAATATGTTGTCTTTGCGCAAAATTATTTCAAGTATCCTGTTAGAACAACGGTTGCAAACTGATGGCTATGGGCCAAATCCAGGCTTCTTCCTGTTTTCATAGACAGAGTTATATTGGCACACAGCCATGCTAATACTTGTAGCTGTTTGTGTGCTGTAATGGCAGACTTGAGTAGTGTGACTGAGATCATATGAGCCATTTAGCCTGTGAAAATTAATAGAAGGAAACCTCATTTAAAATGGAATCAGGAAACCTGCCAAGTGGACTCTCACATTCAGCACTAGTTGTCATTTACAGAGCCAACTGGAAGAGGTGGACCTTGCCAGTCAAAGTACTTTACTATCCCAACGGAAGGAAGGAAGATTTCTTCTTCTCTCAGCAACAGCTCAGCCAATGAGAGGTAGTCACAGCTCAGCCAGTGAGAAGCCACTATACTTGGAACTCCCAGTTTACTCCAGTGGACTTTTAGCTTATAACAGCCCCTCCTAACTCCGCCTTTCCTCTATAAAAGAGCACTCATCTTTGTTCTCCCAGACCTGCAGCTTGCTTTTCCCAGATTGCAGTTCTCACCTATTCCCAAATAAACCCATTTTTTTTTGCTGGTGAAATAACTGGCAGTTTAATTTTATTTTAAGAGATTTATTTACTATAAAGAGAGAGAGAGAACACAAGTGGGAGAGGCAGAGGGAGAAGAAGAAAGAATCTCAAGCAGACTCCATGCTGAGTGCAGAGCCTGACATGGGGCTCGATCTCACAACCCTGAGATTGTGACCTGAGCTGAAACCAAGAGTGAGACACTTTAACCAACAGTACCACCCAGTCATCCCTGGTAGTTTTATTTTTGAGGTTAACAAGCCAATGGGCACCTTGCAGACTCAATCAGTAGAGCGTGCTACTCTTGATCTCAGGGCTCAAGTCCCACTTGGGGTGTAGAGATTACTTAAAAATAAAATCTTTAAAAAAAAAAAAAAAAAAGGTTAACAGGCCTAACAGTATTACTGTCAGAAAAAATATGAGTAGTCCTTGTTTTATAAGAATTCTTTGTATTTCTTTTACTTGGCTACTTAAATATCAGTTGTCCTTTTTGGTTATAGTCATAATCCACAGTAAATAGGTAGCTCTTAAAAGTAACATGGTATGTGTTCAGATTAAGTGGTGAGTGAGAAATCATTCAGAATTGTTCCTCAACTGGATAGGATTTGACATCATTGTTTTGTTTGGTCACAGCGTTTAGCACAGGAAATGCTTGAGCATTTTCCACAGCTGGTTAAACATCTAATTTCACTGGTAAATTTCTGTATACTTTCAAAGCATTACTTTCTCTGTTTGCCCCTTACACAAACTGCGTAAGAAATTACATTTCTTCAGGAGTAGAGAGTTTATTCCTACTTTGACAATACCATGAACTCTTCATACCAAGTAGTTTTAATCGAATTTTGCCATCATAGTTTTTCTTGTTTAATGTGCTTTACAGTGTGCATACGTGGTTAACTATGAGTAAACTCTAGGTATTTTGATATAGAAAAGCACTAAAAGAGTTATTGGGCAACAATGCCAGATAAAACTAATTGGTATTTTTACTTTGCAGTATTCTGAAGAAGTTCTAGCTGTTTTTAAAAGTTACAAATTAGATGATACTCAGGCCTCCAGGAAAAAGATGGAAGAATTAAAAACAGGAGGAGAACATGTATATTTTGCAAAATTTTTAACAAGTGAAAAGGTATGAATTTTTCTTTTTTACTAAGCATAATAAATAATGGTCTTTTTTTTTTATTTAGCTGATATTCTTTTAGGTTAAGTTTCATAGAAATGTTTATTTTTGGTTAAAGCTGATAAATATTAGTTTGAGAGTCGTGTGAATTCCTTGCACAAGAGTGATTTCAGAGGTAAGAGAAGTTGTTCTGCACTGTTTTATAGGCTTATTTTTCAGTTTAATTACTTTCGAGTGTATATATTTTGAACCTAAAGTTAGGATTTAATTTGTATTTATGAAAACAATATTTTGTAATTAGTTTGTCATTTAGGTACAGATAAGGGTTTTAAACATCTCCTGATAATTTTATTTATACAGTTTAATCAGTAAATTTTGTGCAGATACAATGCTAAGGGATTGTGTAAATTTTCCAGTCAAGATGGCACATTAAGTGTATGTTTTGACTTACTCCCTTTACTCCAAACACATAGAAATGACAGGTAATATATAAAAGGAGAAAACCAAAAGACAAAGCTGGCCTTCCAGAACAAGAAAAATATCTTAATGGACCAGAAACGCCAAGTAGTAAGGGAAACTGAAGTCTCAGGCCTGCTGGATTCATCCCAAGCAGGTGGTGGCACCCAGGAGTTTGGCTACAAGTGATAGACAGCAGGTGTATTTCATGTGCGACCAGAGACCAGAGCCAGATTCACTGCTTGAAGCCAGCAATTGGTGTGGAACTTTACCCACTTTTGAAAAGAAGCTAAGGAAAAATGTTACCAGTCTTCTGTCCAGGGCCGTGGATTCATAGGAAGCCCTAGGTCTAAGGATAACAAAGACTCAGCTTTGTGTCAGCTTCCTCTGGACTGGATATGTGATCTCCTCAATATACTAATGAAATAGTTGGCTCCAGAAATTCATCATAAGACTTTTTCCAAACTTGACTCCAGGTACTCTGGTAGAAGCAAATGCAAAACTACTGACAAGAAAGGATGTACACGGAGAAAGAAGGAGGAGTAAACAAAGCAAAAGCTTCTGATTCAAAACTCTGATAAATTGCAATTCCAGAATTCATAAAGAAATTTAATACTAGGAGAGAGCACCAACCAAATCAACTTTTGGGATATACATGTATTTATTCCAGATACACGGCTTGACCATGATGTTAAAAACTTTAAAATACATGTTTTAGATAATCAAAGAGATAATTGATGATATAGCATCCATTGAGAATGAATAAAGAATTGTGAAATTGAAACAGGCAGAAATGAAATAGAATGGTTGAATATGACAACTAATTGAGAGACTTAGAAATAAAAAATGTGATCATCGAAACCAAAGCAGAACATACAGAATTAAACCATAGATTGGACATAGATGAAAAGAGAACTAGTGACTAGAAGATAATGATAAGAAGTTCACCCAGAACACCCAGAAACAGAAGTGGGGGTGGGGTTGTTTGTTAACCTGAAGGAGCAGTTAAGGGTAATGCATGGTCGACTGAGAAATTCCAGCAAATATCCAATAGGATTTTTAAAGAACAAAATAGAGGGTATGGTGGGAAAACTATATTGAGAAGAATTGAAGGTAATATCAAGTTCTCAGATTAAAAATATGCTACAACTACCAGCAGGATAAAGAAAGTTAAATCCATACTTCAGTACATCATGCTATAATTCCAGGGATAAAAAGAAAACCTTAAAAGCCACCAAAGCGGGGGGGGGNGGGGGGGGGGGGGGGGGGGGGGGGGCGGGAAGACAAATATAAGAAAGGACAGTAGACAGTGGTGAAGTATTATAGTACTAAGGTGCGGGGGCTATCAATCTAGAATTTCATACGTAACTAAATGCTCAAGACTGTGGCCAAAATAGACATTTTTATTGACTAGGAAAACATACCACTCTAAGACCCTCTTTTTGAAAAACTACCAAAGGATATTCTCCAGGAAGAAGGAAATTGAACCTGTAAGAAAGGAGTGGAATACAGAAAGTAGTGGAGATCACAAAAATGGAAAAACAGTTAATTTATTGATTAAAAACAAAAATGTCATAAAAACTGATTTTAAAAAACTATTGTGGAATTTAAACTAGATGACAATAATAACATGGCAAGGAAAAACAGATGTTTAGTGAGCAATTTAAGTATATACTTCAATCCTTATAATCTTCTGGAGGAGGAAAGAAATACTAAATAACTTTAGACTTCATCATATATATTAAAAGGGTACCACCAAAAGAAAACAACTTGTAGCTCTTGAACAGCAAAGAGCTAAAAGGGGCACAGGCAGAAATATAGACTATTTTGTAAACCCAACTGATGGCAGGATTTTCTACCAAAAAGATAGAAATAAATCCAAATATATCAGTAATAGCAAATGTAAACAGATTTAAGACATTTTCAGAATGGATTTTTTAAAATCTGGCCATATTTATTAATTGAAACATATAAAAACTCTTAGGTTGAATAAAGACTTCAAAACTTTTATATTACCCTATTTAGAAGAGGGCTTCCCAAAGCTCTTCTAGCTTTAACAAAGAACCTTCCTAAAGACACACTTCAGAAAGCTTAGATGTCTATTTAAATAATGTTGGGGCAAAAAAACTTCCAAAATAAAACCAGTAAAAGTTCTGTATACTTTTAGGAATTACCGATTACATTTTTCAGCACATGACAGCTGTTTCAAAACCCTGGATGTTGTTAAAGTTCTTTGTATAAATAACATTTCCAAGGACATTTTAATAATAGAAAACAACAAGAATACACACTTTCAGAGATCTCCATATATGGAGTATAAAAATCTGTGCTTTTGTACTGGTTTCCATACACCACTTTCTCAGAACTGGCCCTCTGAGTAGTTTCTTTATTGATTCTTGGTGAGCTTTCTTTCACCAGCAGTTAGGAGACCATGAGCTTTCCAGGGTTAAGCTCTGGAATTCCATCACTTAATACCATGAGGAGTAAAAGCTTTGAGAAGCTTCATATTTTATAACATGGAAAAGAGAAAAGGCACAGAGAATCGCAACAAAGAGAATGTGAAGCATGTAATGTTTTGTATCTTCAGTTTTCTTCTTTACTGCCTCTTAAGCAACAATTTTATCTTAAATTTAGATCTGTATTCTTGTACGTTCTTCATATTTCTACAGTGCATTTCCAGTGTTTACTACTCAGTATCCGAGTGAAAATATGTGTAGTGCATTACCTGTAACATGAAAAGTATGCACCGTTTTATAAGTTTTACTGTTCCACTGAAAGAAGCCTTCCACATCTCTGTAATGCTCTACACAATGTTTTAAATCCATTTGATATATTCACACATATGATGAGAATGTTATTTCCGAGAAACATTGTGTTTTGCTTACATGAATGTGATCATACTTTTCCTTAGGGAGCATCAGGATACAGTGCATGGAAAGGATGCTACAACCTTTATAGTTAGAGACAGGCCAGTTATAGGGTAACCACAGGTAGGCATGGGTTCCACAAATAGGTGTCTTTGTAAGTTATTGTACCTTATTCCTCAGAGGGATATTTCTTCTAGAAACAAAGTCGTATTGCAATTTTCAAGGGCCACTTTTTTATGCTGTCTTGAGTATGATTGCAAACACTAAGTTCTTACAATACAGTTTTCTTGTTAGAATAGTAAAATAATTCAAGAATAGCAGTCACTAAATGTAGTGCTGAGGACTTTGGGGTTTTTGTTTCTTTTTGGGTTCCTGTTCCTTAAGATTAGTCCAGAGTCATAGTCAGAAATTTTTAAGGGAGAATTTCACCTCTAACTGTCCAATTTATCATACCCACGTGAAAGGCACTGGTGTTGTAGAGAGTCTTCCTTCAGCACTATGTAGCATGTAAAAGCGGAACCAACATTTTAAAATATTTAAGTACCATGACATTAACATGATAGTTAAAGGAATGTATTCTGGTATCTTTGAGTTCTCATAGAAAAGAGTACTACTAGAACTGGACTGCCCAGTTCTTACAGTACTAACTCCTATTCCCCGTACAGTTGAGACTGAGTGTCAAAATGGAAGAGAGCAGGTGGAATACTTGGCAGCCAGCAGTTACCAGGGTGGCTGCCCACAGTCCCATACTGTTGATCCTAGCATGATCATTAAGGCCACTGTTCATGGAGAAAAGAAAGTTAAAAACCTGCCCAGGCTCTGCATTACGTGCAGAACTCTCAAAGACTTTTGGTCATTTAAAAAAAGAGAGTTCTGACAGAAAGTTGTTCTGCCTTAAATTTTTTTGTACTTTCAGTATCCATTTGAGAGGTATCTGAGGTTGAATCTTTGCAGTTGAAGGCAAAGATAGGTCTATTCCTTTATGACACACATTACAGCTTAGTTAGGAACAAACAGGCTAATCCGTATCCTATAATTTTGTCTCATTAGTTGTTTCAAGGGAGCCTCCCTTTGGACAGGTCTGGGAAGTTTTTGTACAGCTCTGGAACATGGCTCGAGTTTTCTTTTTCTGCAGGCCAGAGATAGAGCCGGCTCTCCAGCAAATTCCAGGACTTTACCATGAGGTTCTTGCAGGTCATTATCATGGTCTGAAATTTAAATAGAAACTAGATTGTTGGTCCCTGTGCCTTAAGAGAAAAAAGTTCGTAGCAAAAGCTGTTAAATAGGCGGAGGCTGACATTTTCTTTTAGTTCCAAGATGGAAAAAGTTCTTACATTTTAAAAATCATATAAGGACTCAGCAGGATTGGAGCGGTATTTTCTACTAATGAACCTGAATGTAAATCAGTCATCGAGCCTTACGTCTTGACACTGCCCATCTGAGTCAGCTGGTAGGGCTTCTCACAGCTGTGATTAAAATGGTTTAACAGACTTGATTTGGGCTTTGAAATAATCAAACACAAGACACATCCATGTTGGGCTTTGGGTGGCCACTGAGGAATGGAAAGTAAATGGAAACTTTATTGGCCTAACATTAATATTTCATGAGGAGAGAAACCAGGTTATAGATCTCACTGTTGTATAAGCTATAGACAATGTGTCTAGACACGTCAGTTGAATTATGTACAAACTTGTGGGTTACTTTATTTTTCAGAGTTTTATTTGGATGTTTGCCTATCTCTGCTGCGGGCAGTGAAGGCATTGATGAATGTTTAGGGCTTTATAAACTTTGCAATTTGAAGTGTTTTGCTGACACTTATGTCAGTTTTAGCATGTGGGTATGCACCCACCCATCTGAAAAGATAAATGCAATTACCTTCTTTTTTTTTTTTNTAAAGATTTTATTTATTTGACAGAGATAGAGACAGCCAGCGAGAGAGGGAACACAAGCAGGGGGAGTGGGAGAGGAAGAAGCAGGCTCATAGCGGAAGAGCCTGATGTGGGGCTCGATCCCGTAACGCCGGGATCACCCCCTGAGCCGAAGGCAGACGCTCAACTGCTGTGCCACCCAGGCACCCCCGCAATTACCTTTTTATGTAATTAACTTTTTTTATATGAATAAGATTTATCTGAAGTGGTCCTCAAAGTGGGAGGCATGAGCTATGCTTTGTATTGTGACACTTTTGTACTTTGTGTGGCTGACAAATAGGGTAGCTCTTTAAATATCATTGAGCATATTGGAAAATTTAGAGCATACTCATCACTCTATTATTTTTAGAATCCCCTCTGTGTGTGATTCAAGCTATGGTTATGCAAGCAAGATAAAAAAAAAAAAAGTCTATTCTCTGGTGCTACCAAGCAGCCATCTAGGAAAGGCTAAAGAAAGGGTACAAAAGGAATGTAGGCCATGGATTTGGAGCCTGATTCTGAAGAAGGACAAAGTCTAAAAGAGTTGGCAGAGAAGACTGGTTAATTGATAAGATAAAGATAAGAGCAAAAATAGAATGGGAAACGGCCCAGCCTTGCTATATCATTAGCCAGAGAAATAGAAACTAACAATCATTTCTGTTAATTATTAAGAGAAATTAATATTTATTAATAATATTAAAATATTTGCTCCTTTAGAAATGACAGCTCTCATTTCATTTTACATAGTCATGATTTACACAAAAGCATAAAGTAATCATTATATTCATAAATGTAGACAGTTCTTTGAAAAGAAAGTGTGCTTTGATGAGGGCAGTGATTATTAGTACCACCTGACAGAATGTATGGAAGGCAAAGAACATTTTACTACCCTTGAGAATGGACTGAATACCCAGGGACTTAATTTTGTCTTTCTGAGAGTTAATCAGGTTCCCTCTAAATGTTTTTAAACCTTTTTTTTTTTTTTAAGATTTTATTTGTCAGAGAGAGTACAAGCAGGGAGAGTGGCAGGCAGAGCAGGCAGAGGGAGAAGCAGACTCCCCACTGAGCAAGGAGCATGTGGGGCTCGATCCCAGGACCCAGGGATCATGATCTGAGCTGAAGGCAGCCCCTTAACTGACTGAGCCACCCAGGCGTCCCACTGTTTTTAAACTTTAAATATACTTTAATATATATGTTTTAATATATCAAACAGTATGCTTAATGACAGTATTAAAGTTTTAAAACTCTAGTCTTTAAAATAATTTTATCAAGTATGTTTAAAAGTACAGTTGATTTCATCATCTTAATTTGAGTTCTGAAGGATAAATGTGTTTATAGATAGTCAGAGACTTAGGTTAAAACACATAGGAATTATATAGTAGTTAGGTACTTTTTATTTCTTTTCATATCTGAATTTTAATTTCTTTGGAAGTTTCTTAAGGAAACTACAGATTATTGAAACTTGACCAGATAGCATAGGAGTATTCAGTAGTCACATAATTTGCAGTATTGTCTGAGGTTTATGAAAACCATTATATGGACATTGTTTAATCACAACTTAATTTAGTTCACCTGTGTTTAAGTAATCCTAAGTTTTTGTAGGGGTGACAACATAACCTATATTGTTTAGGAAGTTCCAGTTAATTTAGGCTTTTGAAGGCCAAAAAGAAGTCTTGCATTTACTAAAATAAATAATTTGTGTTTTACATTAATTAGATGTATTAAGGGAAAGAGATTTAAAATGTAAATTTTGGTTATTTATTTTACTGAGGGATATTAAGTCCTCTAAATCTCCTTAAAAGTATTAGTACAGAAGGTTTTCTTAAAATCTTTTCATTTATTACTATAGCTTTAAGTAACCTTTTTAACTAAAGCAAAAGAGCTGACAGGTAACATCTCCTGCTCTCCTGTGGACATACCTTTCTTTATCCTGTAACTCAGCAGGGACACTGAAATCCTTAAACTGATATTAGATTTTTCATTTTTTTTAACTTTGTTTTTAAAGAAAGTTTTTAAAAAAATTATTAGTAAATAGGAGTACTATTTTAAGTTTATAATTTAGTTTTTGTGTAATAGTTTATATATTATTTTTCTCCTTGGAAACCAAATGTTTGATAATGTAGTTGAATAAGATATATGAATCTATTCCAGGTAGAAAACTATTTTACAATTTAGTCTGCTAAACCCTAATTCAACATCTAACGTTTCTGTAAATTAAAAGTTTAAATGATGGCATTCTTTGTAAAATAATGACTCTGGAACCTGTATCTCCCAGTCTGGGGAGAAAATGGATATATTCAAAGCATTTGGAGTTTTGGCTTATTTCTTTCTTAATTGTCTGAGAAGAGTTTTTCACAGCTCTTCCAGAAATACAAGAACTTAGTGGTGCTGGGGCACCTGGGTGGCTCTGTCGGTTAAGCGTCCAACTCTTGATTTTGGCTCAGGTCATTATCTCAGGGTCCTGAGATCGAGCCTGTGTCAGACTCTGCGCTCAGCAGGGTATCTGCTTGAGATTCTCTCTCCCTCTGTCCCTCCGCACCACCACCACTACCATCGCCCCCCCCCCGCCGCACATGCGTGTGCTGTCTCTCTCAAAAAAAAAAAACTTAGTGGTGCCTTTAAACAATTTAAGAAGGAATTCCAGTATACTTGAGAGATTTTATACTTTCCTAGAAATCTCTCAAGACACACAGTTGACTAGAGTTTTGTACTATCTACTCATATACTCATTACTTTTTTTTGAGAAATCTGCAACTCCTGCAGCCATATTATTTCCTACTCCCTGACCCACAATTCAGTGGGCTTCTACAAAAAAGAAAAAAAAAATGAGCCTAATACTCAGTCAACAGAAGAAATTATTAAATTAATATTAAAATTGATTATTTTTAGGCAAACTAGAAATTATATAGGACCCTTATATTCCAAGGAAAGGAAACATTCTAAGTGCTCAGATAAGGATGTAGACACCTATTTCACTTAAGGCTCAAGAGTAAAACAGATTCACCTCTATACAGATGCTTTCAGCGTCCCATGCACTCAATTGTCATTGGTATATTTGTCTTCCAGGGAGCAGCAGTTTCCTTTTAAAGAGTTTTGTGTCTTAGAATTGTACCCTTCCTAGTTCATTTGCAGTATATAGCTGAGCTTTGTAATTCCAGAGGGCTGCATTAAGAAGGAAACAAAATAGACCTAAGTAGCTTAAAACTTATGTGGAAAAGAACACGAGAAATTTAACAAATGGAATATTGGGAGCATGTTACAATTTCCATCCACATAGGATATGTGCCTTAAAACTATTCAAAAAGGTTGAAATGTTAGAATGGAAAGAGACACACCAAGCAAGAACCAGCAACAACAACAACAACAAAAAAAAACCCAGCTACATAAGTACCAAATAAAACAGAATTTAAGGCACAGAGCTTAAGTAGGATAAAGGACACTACATTAATGAGTCACCAAGAAGATGTCATGAACTCATATGCATTCAAAATCTATTAAGAAAAAACTTGTAAAATTATGAGAAGTTGGCAGATCATCAATTATAATGAGTTATTTTAAAATGCCTTCATCAAAACTGATGGGTTGAGCAGACTAAACATTAATAAGTATATGGAAGATTTGAACAACAAAAATAATCTTGATTTACTGATGGATCAAGCGGACCAGTATTAAGAAGTGTATGGTAGATTTGAACCATAAAAGTAATAAGCTTATTGTAGTATATATGGAAACCTATTCACAACTTTCTTTTTGAATGCATATGGAACATTCACCAAATTTGACTGTCTACTAGGCCATAAAGGAAACATTAGCAAATTTGAAAGATTCTGTATCATGCAGAACATATTCTCTGGCCACAGTGCAGTTAAATTAGAACTATAAAAAGGATGGCTTAAAAGGAGGTAAATACATAGAAACATGAAAAGCTTTCCCCAGGAATTAAAGAGGAAATCAAAATGGAAACTCTAAATTTGTTATAAAGATACCGTATAGCACAACTATATTATATGTCAGATGTGTGGGTTACAAATAAAGTGAAAAATAAAGAGAAAATTACAGCTTTAAATGCATTAATGAAAAATTTAAGAATGACGAATGGATTGAAAATACGATTCAAGAAGCTAGGTACAGAATCTTAAGAAAGTAGAAGTAAATAATAATAATTGCACAAATTGATGAAGTAGATCAAAGAAAATACAGAACACTTTGGTAAAACCAAAAGCCCTATTTTTCTAAAAGAGAAAATGTACAGAAACAATTTTTATAAAAATTTTATAGAGCAGGCCTGACGAAGAAAAGTGAAAAGGTACCAGTAAACAACATTATTAATAAGATGAATAAATAATAAAAATGGACATAATTGAAAATACAGAAATATTGAAAATATGTAAGAGAATGTATTTTGAGCAACTGCTAATATGTTTTTAAATCTAATGATATAGTAACTGTAGAAAATTTAATCAGCAAATAGACTCAGAAATAGAAAACTTGAATAAACAAATAACTGTTAGAGAAATTGTAGTCAAATGACATCTTTCGAATGACATCAGGCTTAGGTTTTTTTACTCATATATTATCAGCAGTTCAAGGAAAGATGATTCTTACTGTAAGTGAAAATTTTCGGAGATTAGAAGAAAAGCAACCAAGTCCTTAATATGAGATTGATGTAACTTTTAAATAAAATCCCAATGGACAGAACAGGGAAAAAAGTATATATATCGATCTCACAAGTAGAGATGAAAAAAAATTTTTTTAACTCAACAAATTTTTTGACTCAAAGGTAGTTTTTTTTTTTTAAGTAGAGACTAAATAGGATTTATCCTAGGAGTGCAAGTTCAACATTAATACCAAATTAACAGCCTTAAGGTTTAAAGGTTTAAATATTTTAAAACTATATGATCGTCTCAGATGCCAAGAAATTCTTACAGTAAAATCTAATATTCAATACAAATCAAATCAGAAGTGGAAGGGGATTTTCCTAACTTAAGGGGATTAATAAAAACCCTGTGGCAAGTATCATACTAGTGATCAAACTTTCAGAAATATTCCTGGTAAATTCAGGAGCAAGGCATGGATGTGTAGTAACCATATTTCTGTTCAACTTAATAGGGGAGGACCTAGACATTTCAATAAGAAAAAAGAAATAAGAGTTATAATTGCTGAAGAGAAAAAACTGAATTGTCCCTATTTGAAGACAAGTAATTGTCTACAGAGAAAACCTAGGAGAAGAGCAAACTTAGTAGAATTAAGGAGGCTTCAGCAAGGTTACAAGAGAAACATCAGTGGTGTTCCTATAAGTAACCAATTACAAAATGTAAGTCAAACTAGCAATGAAAACTAATGGCTGGGAGTAATCTTCATGGAGAAAATTAAAAAATGGAGAGGTAGGACTACACTTATAGGAAAACCCAATGCCATTTATCCACATAAACTTAGTGTATTTTGAATCAAATCCAAACGTGTATTTTGAGGAAACTTGAAAAGTTGATACTATAGTTCTTATGAAAAAGCCAAGAGGAAGTAAGAGAAATTGGAAGAAGTTGGAAACAATTGCTCTATCAGATATTAAAACCTGCAAAGCTCTAAATAATTAAAACAGTGAAGTAATTATTAGTACAATATAAAGAAAAAACTGGAACATTAGAAAGCACAAACTGGAAAGTTTGATATACAGAAGAAGTTACATTATAAATTAGCAAGGAAAAGATGGATTATTCTTAATAAATGTTGCTTGGACAACTCACCCATATGGAAAAAATTAATCCAGTTCATACCTTGTTACATGCACAAAGCTCAATTCCGGGTTAATTAAAAGTCTAAATGAGAAAAGCAAAACTTTGAAACATTTAAAAGTATATATAAAATATGTACACTCGGAGTAGGGAAAGATTTCTTGAGTCACAAAAAGCAACAGTCATGAGGGAAAGGAACAATACCTTTAATATAAAGATGTAAAAGTATGGAATAGCAGAAGATACCATAGACAAAGTGAAAAGACAGCCACACACTAGAAGATATTTATCACCTGTATGATGAAGAGTAATACTCGAACGTTCTATTGATAAAAAGACAAGCCAGTGGAAAACTGAAAAGATGGTATATGCAGATGGCTTACGGAGAAACCTAAATAGCTGAAAAGCTTATAAAAGATGCTAACCTTCTCTAGTAGACAAAAAAATTAATATGATGAGGTACTCGTTTCACACTTACCAAACTGACAAAAACAAAAAAGCCTGACTTTGTAAAGGTATTGGCAAAGGTGTGGGAGAGGACACTTTCATACACTGCTGGTTGAAGTATAAACTGATACAGCCACTTTGCAGAGCACTTTTATAATTAGCAAAATTAAAACTTTGTTCCTAGATGTGGCCCCTAGAGAATCACACACATGCACAAGGAAATACATAAGAAGATTCATTATTTGTAAATCATGTGTTTGTAAGCGGAAGTTTAGGAACAACTTAAATGTTCATAAGCAGGAGACTGAGTGGTAAATTACGGTAAACGTCTGCAGTAGAGCTCTACAAAGCACTGAAAGTGGGTTCACTGGAACAGGTGTCGGCAAATATGGCTTCCCACCTATTTTTATAAATGAGTTTTAGTGGAGCCCACCGCTGCCACGTGTTGCCTGTGGCTACTTCTGCACTGCCACAGCAGAGAGTAGTAGTTGTGACGGAGACTGTATGATCCACAAAGCCTAAAATAATTTACTAACTGGACTTTCACAGAAATTTGCCAAGCCCTGCACAGTGCTACATGTATTAAGTTGTGCAAATTTCAAACATAATATCATGGGAAAATAGCTTATTGCAGAATAATATGTATAGACAGAGTTTGAAAACATGCAAAAGACCTCAATATGTTATTTATAGATACCTACTTACATAGTAATAGTATAAAATATGCATGAGAATCATAAACCCCGAATATATGGTAACATTTACCGAAGTAGAGGGAAAGGCGGGGAACGGAAGAGGGAGGTTACAGAGGAGGCTTCACCAGTTTCAGTAATAACTATTTGTTTAACAAATGTGGAACAAGTTAAAATGTTAGGATTTGATATATAACTGGTTAGGGGGACATGAATGTTACATTACTTAACTGTACCTTTTTGAAATTTAAAATTTTTCATAATTTGAAAGTTAAATAATTTGATACAGACTGTGTTAATAATGACAAATCAGTACTATTTTAATGAGAATGCTCTTAATATTTTTCCTAGTAAGATTTTTAAGGTACTTTCTGTAAAGTGATAGAAATGGAAGATTCCATACTTGAGTTTAATTTTACCAGGAATATTATTTACATGTCCAGTTTATTGACAGAAAGGCACATAAAGATAACTAAGAAGAATAACATGATCCTGTTCAGGTTTAAAATAATAATCAGGAACGCTGAGGCCTGAGCTGACATGTGCAGTAAAAGCTAAGGACGATAAAAGGCCCTTTGTTCAAGAAACGAAGACAACAAAGAAATATTTGACCCATTGCATGACGTAAATGGTGTGATTTTTTAAATAAGCAAAGAAAAGTAGAACTTAGAAAATATACATGATGGAAGAATGAGTACAATTGAGTGTGTCAGTTTTAGTCTCAGCTCTGTCACCAACTAGCTGTGATCTAGTTTTCATAAGCATAGTGTGAAGCAGTTAGCTTGAATGATCATACTGGTCCCTTCCCATCTCTGACTCAGTGTCTTATTGACTCCCATTTTCAGTCCATTGTTCCCATCAAAAAATATCTTCCAATATAAATAAATGTGGGGGACTTAAAGCCTGAGATAAATGAGTAGTTCGTACACAGCGCCTGGCCACTTCAGCTCTTTTTTTTAAGGCAGGAAGGCTTTTTTGTCCTCACTTCCGACTGGTTGAACTACGTAAGGTCTTCAGACGGACCAGTCTCTTACTGGGCTCAGAGTACCTCCTGTTTTTCTTCTTGCATACTCCAACTGAACATTTGCTCCTGTGGTTTATAGTTGTGCTTTTTCCAGCCAGTGTTCCTAGAGTTGCCTAAGCAAATGGACAGTGGAGCCTCTTACTAAATTAGTCAGCAGTGGAGACGAGCAGGCTTTGTGGGGGAAATTGATATGTTTTCCTTTTAATGTGAAATTGATCCAGTGTCAGTTGAACGTTCAAATAGAGATACGTAGTAGCTTCTTTAAGTATACAGATACAGAGATTAGGAACACAATCTAGGTTGAGAGTCTAGATTCGGTATATAGTACAGTTACCAGCTTGTATGTAGTAATTCAATGAAAAATAGACTGCAAAGAAAAGAAAATATCATATTGAGTCCTGAAGAAAACCAATTAAATTTAAGGGGTGGGGTAGTTAGGGAAGAGGAAGAAGATTGAAGAGTAGCCAGTGAGAGCGGAGAAAAACTGGAAAAGTATTACCTCATGGAAGCCAGGCATGTCAAGTAGGATTAAGACTTGTGAAAGGAAGTGTTCATGGGGGCGGGGAGGTGGGGGGTGGTCACTGGATCTAACAACAAATAAGTCATTGGTGATCTTGGCAAAAACTCTTGTCAGTGAATTGGTGAACCAGGAAGCCACAGATTGTGGCAGGTTGAGGGGTTATTGGAAACATTGAATGGAGCCAGTTCTTTGAAGAAGTTTGGCTGTTCAGGGAGGATGAGGGGAGGCTGAGGATCTCTGAGAGAAGTTACTTAATGCTAATGGTAAGGAGCTTGGAAAGAAGAAAGGGTGGAAGATACAGGAACCAGGACAGTTAAATGGTGGGACTCAGTTAATTTAGGGAGATTGGGATGTCCAGATGGAAGGGTTACCTTTACCAATGAAGCTGTCAAGAGGAGGAAGCGAGGATATACTTGAAAGCTGTAACTTCCAGCTTAATGAATTTTTCTCATTGAAGGTGTCAGTAGTTATATACTGGAGAAGGTGGTTAAGTAATGTTTGTGATAAATCGAAAGGCTTTGCAGTAATTGCTGTGGAGAAGAGGAGAGAATCGCAGCCATGGAGAACAAAGAAAGATCGCTGATTAAAGACCAGAGTTTTAAGTTGGAGGCAGGGGCACAGCGGTGCTACCATCTGGGGTTGCCATTTTGCACCATAGATGTGACAGAAGTGTGGCACAAAGGTGTTGAAGTTTGGCGACAAAGTGGTTGAAGAGATAAACCGAAAAATCAGGACCACAGGTCAGCCAACTGCAGCCACAGGCCAAATCTGGCCCACTGCTTGTTTCGTTTTTTTCATTTTAAATGTTTACGGAAGTACCTGTGTAATATCTTATAATATGCCTCGGCTCACATAGCCTACAATATTCACTGTCTAAGAAAAGTTTGCTGACCCCTTATCTCAACTAAAATAGGGTTACAGTAAAAACAGAATGGGACTGACAGGTGGAAATAGAGACTGAAGGTCTCAGTCAGGTCTCGGGACCGCTGAGCGGGACGCTGGAAGACTAGGAGACTGTGGTGAGGACTGTGAGTTCAAGGTTTCGGAGCTGGGGCAGCTGTGCTCGAGCTTTTGGCCATGGCAGTGGGGCCACAGTAGAGGCTGTGCCAACTGTCAAGCAACTTGAGAGCCTGGGTGGGGATGACTAAGTCCCTAGGAATTGCAGGAAAGGAAGTCGGGGAGTTGTGCCATTCAGTTTGGGTTGGGGTAGTTAATCTGATAAATAACAGAATCAAAAGTTAATCCCTCAAGGGAAGGCACACCACACTGGAAGGCCAAGGATGTTTAAGAGGAGGAGGTAGCTAGTGAATGTTGGGTAGCAAAAGCATAGCCAAAGGAACTTGGGACCTTCAACTGGATTCCATTCCTAGGGCCTTCGGATGTCTTATGGGTTGGTCATCCATTTAAAATAAGGCAGCTTGCGTTGTTGCTTTAGCTCTGGAAGGCCGAAGCAGCACACGGGATATAGACTCAGCGTTCCTCAGTGCTCTAGGGACATCATCAGCATGACTGTGGCCATTCTTACCACCTAGGGGCAGGGCTGTGGAAGAACTTCCTCATAAGGGACCTTCAGGTCCTTTCTAATGCAGATTCTGTGATAATACAAGTATGATGCAGTTTTCTCTAAAATATAAGGAAATAGTCCACTTAATTCACAGGTGATTTTTCACTTGTAATTCCTTGTTTACTACTGAGCAGCAGCTCTGTTGCAGGCACTTCATAAGGCTACAAAAATGAGCAGCATCCCTTGTTGTTATCTGTATTCTCCAGCCGTCCTTTCTTTATCTGTGAGAAAGTGGGAGGGGCGCCTGCAGCTCAGGTCATGATCCCAGGGTGCTGGGATCGAGCCCTGCATGGGGCCCCCTGTTCCACTANGTATACAGATACAGAGATTAGGAACACAATCTAGGTTGAGAGTCTAGATTCGGTATATAGTACAGTTACCAGCTTGTATGTAGTAATTCAATGAAAAATAGACTGCAAAGAAAAGAAAATATCATATTGAGTCCTGAAGAAAACCAATTAAATTTAAGGGGTGGGGTAGTTAGGGAAGAGGAAGAAGATTGAAGAGTAGCCAGTGAGAGCGGAGAAAAACTGGAAAAGTATTACCTCATGGAAGCCAGGCATGTCAAGTAGGATTAAGACTTGTGAAAGGAAGTGTTCATGGGGGCGGGGAGGTGGGGGGTGGTCACTGGATCTAACAACAAATAAGTCATTGGTGATCTTGGCAAAAACTCTTGTCAGTGAATTGGTGAACCAGGAAGCCACAGATTGTGGCAGGTTGAGGGGTTATTGGAAACATTGAATGGAGCCAGTTCTTTGAAGAAGTTTGGCTGTTCAGGGAGGATGAGGGGAGGCTGAGGATCTCTGAGAGAAGTTACTTAATGCTAATGGTAAGGAGCTTGGAAAGAAGAAAGGGTGGAAGATACAGGAACCAGGACAGTTAAATGGTGGGACTCAGTTAATTTAGGGAGATTGGGATGTCCAGATGGAAGGGTTACCTTTACCAATGAAGCTGTCAAGAGGAGGAAGCGAGGATATACTTGAAAGCTGTAACTTCCAGCTTAATGAATTTTTCTCATTGAAGGTGTCAGTAGTTATATACTGGAGAAGGTGGTTAAGTAATGTTTGTGATAAATCGAAAGGCTTTGCAGTAATTGCTGTGGAGAAGAGGAGAGAATCGCAGCCATGGAGAACAAAGAAAGATCGCTGATTAAAGACCAGAGTTTTAAGTTGGAGGCAGGGGCACAGCGGTGCTACCATCTGGGGTTGCCATTTTGCACCATAGATGTGACAGAAGTGTGGCACAAAGGTGTTGAAGTTTGGCGACAAAGTGGTTGAAGAGATAAACCGAAAAATCAGGACCACAGGTCAGCCAACTGCAGCCACAGGCCAAATCTGGCCCACTGCTTGTTTCGTTTTTTTCATTTTAAATGTTTACGGAAGTACCTGTGTAATATCTTATAATATGCCTCGGCTCACATAGCCTACAATATTCACTGTCTAAGAAAAGTTTGCTGACCCCTTATCTCAACTAAAATAGGGTTACAGTAAAAACAGAATGGGACTGACAGGTGGAAATAGAGACTGAAGGTCTCAGTCAGGTCTCGGGACCGCTGAGCGGGACGCTGGAAGACTAGGAGACTGTGGTGAGGACTGTGAGTTCAAGGTTTCGGAGCTGGGGCAGCTGTGCTCGAGCTTTTGGCCATGGCAGTGGGGCCACAGTAGAGGCTGTGCCAACTGTCAAGCAACTTGAGAGCCTGGGTGGGGATGACTAAGTCCCTAGGAATTGCAGGAAAGGAAGTCGGGGAGTTGTGCCATTCAGTTTGGGTTGGGGTAGTTAATCTGATAAATAACAGAATCAAAAGTTAATCCCTCAAGGGAAGGCACACCACACTGGAAGGCCAAGGATGTTTAAGAGGAGGAGGTAGCTAGTGAATGTTGGGTAGCAAAAGCATAGCCAAAGGAACTTGGGACCTTCAACTGGATTCCATTCCTAGGGCCTTCGGATGTCTTATGGGTTGGTCATCCATTTAAAATAAGGCAGCTTGCGTTGTTGCTTTAGCTCTGGAAGGCCGAAGCAGCACACGGGATATAGACTCAGCGTTCCTCAGTGCTCTAGGGACATCATCAGCATGACTGTGGCCATTCTTACCACCTAGGGGCAGGGCTGTGGAAGAACTTCCTCATAAGGGACCTTCAGGTCCTTTCTAATGCAGATTCTGTGATAATACAAGTATGATGCAGTTTTCTCTAAAATATAAGGAAATAGTCCACTTAATTCACAGGTGATTTTTCACTTGTAATTCCTTGTTTACTACTGAGCAGCAGCTCTGTTGCAGGCACTTCATAAGGCTACAAAAATGAGCAGCATCCCTTGTTGTTATCTGTATTCTCCAGCCGTCCTTTCTTTATCTGTGAGAAAGTGGGAGGGGCGCCTGCAGCTCAGGTCATGATCCCAGGGTGCTGGGATCGAGCCCTGCATGGGGCCCCCTGTTCCACTAGGAGCCTGCTTCTTCCTCTCCCACTCCCCCTGCTTGTGTTCCCTCTCTCACTGGTTGTCTGTCAAATAAATAAATAAAATCTTAAAAAAAAAAAAGTGGGAACCATACTTTTACCCATATATATTTCTGCTTTGCTTTATCTTGACTTCAGGACCGCAGATGTAATATTGCTCTCTAACATAAATATCTCATGGCATAAGATGGTTAAAAAATCTGAAGCCTTTGCTCCTCTGTCCTAGGGCTTGTGCAGTAATGCCTCATACTCTGTGAGCCCTCAGTGAATTTTTTTTTCATTAAAATCTTTCGTTTCTGTAATAGCATAACCTGTACCTTTAAGCAGAACTTGAATTTAATTTCTTTTGTGTTTGTGTGTGTGTTTGCTTTTTGACTAGTTGATGGATTTACAACTGAGTGACAGTAACTTCCGTCGACACATCCTGTTGCAGTATCTCATTTTATTCCAGTATCTCAAGGGGCAGGTCAAATTCAAAAGGTAAGTTAATATGGGTAGTAAATGATTTCTAAGCAGTCCTCTCTAAAAGAGGCTCACGTACTGATATATTTTTCTTATGTATCAGACACATTTAGTGCATGAGGGTCACATCCCTGAAACCTTCGTTTTGCAGCCACACTAGATCATTGTTAGAGATTCTAGATGTTAGGATATTTGTTTCAGAGAAAAGGTGTTGACTATATCTACTGTCAGTGGAAGTCTCTCCTGCTGAGCACTGGGGTTCCTGGGGTCCTCCGTTGTGTGGGTGCATCTCTGTTCCAGACTTCACCATTCCCCTCTCACCTCACTCAGGCCTTCTCCAAACCTGACTGGAAGACTAAGCCCATAGGACTTCTCTCATGAGATGTGAAGCGGTCTAGGACCCTAGAATTCAAAGAAAGTAAAGTAAATCTTTGAAGAACAGAGGAGTTCAAGTTTCTTTGGGGTTTTGGAAATCCTACTCAGTTCCTCTACTCCCTGAGTCCCTCCACCTGCAGCATAGGCCACTTCTCTTATGTACCCATAACCGAAGTTGAGTTCACCATTACTTGATGGCATTTTTAAGTTTTCAAAGCAATGCTGAATTTATTAGTTGTGTGAGAATGTGCCTTTACTACCTGCTGGCTTTGAATCACACTTCCACGACTCACTGGGTACAGTTCAGCTCTTTCAGACTTGTGATTTTAAGCTGACACATAGCAAGTACTCAAAATATTATTTCTTATCCTTCTGTTGTTGAATTTTAATATAGCATAGTAGGAAGATCAGGGACTTTGGAGCCAGACCTAGATTTGAATTCAAGCTTTATCTTTATGGTCTCTGTTTAATAACCACACATCCTCATTCTGAGAATTAAATGAATAATGCATCTGAAGTCCTCAGCTTGGCTGGCTATAAAGCATCTGGTGCTAGTGAGAGCTGAATTGATGGCATCCATTGACACTTTGGGTCTGCCTTCAGCTTTCTCTAAAGTTGGGAGTTTTTTATTCATTGTGTTTTGATTGCCTTTTAGAGGAATGTATCTGAATGTGCAACATGGAGAGGAATATGTTAATATTGTCTCAGAGGTTTTCATTCCACATTAGATTTCTTATTTTAGGAAACACTCATTGTTCTGTTCATAGTTAATCAGGCTGATTGAGTGCCGTCCTCCCTCATACACCTTTGTGTCTTCAATTCTAACCACCTTAAATGAAGTGCAAGAATTTCCTCTTATAATCCTCTCAGTTGTTGATTGTTTTTATCTTCTTAACACTGTTTGACACTAGTATGGTTAACTTATCTGTTACATGCCTTAGGTTTTTATAAGATTGTATATTAGCCTTAAAATTGAATATACATTGCTGTAACTCAAGCCTGCTTTTATTGCTTTGTTCCCTAGTTCAAACTATGTTTTAACTGATGAGCAATCACTCTGGATTGAAGATACTACAAAATCAGTTTATCAAGTAAGTTCAACATGCAACAAACCCATGATTGAACAAAATGGAAATTTAGAATTTTCTTTGTTTCAGCCCCAAATAGGAAAATAAGGATAAAGTTAAGCTCAGGTACAAGACCACAAACACTTCTTGGTCCTCTGCCTACAAACCACTCCTATGATGCAGAAAGTTGTTGAAAGCTTAGTATATTCTTTCTAATCACAGCTACTATCTGAAAACCCCCCCGATGGAGAAAGATTTTCAAAGATGGTAGAGGTATGTGTTTTATATTTACATAGTCTTCTTAGCACCAAATAGAATTTCAGAGGCCTTCATTATACAAATGTAATTTCTTTGCTTTTCCCAGCATATATTAAACACTGAAGAAAACTGGAACTCATGGAAAAATGAAGGCTGCCCAAGTTTTGTGAAAGAAAGGTAAATATAAACTCATCTCAAGCACTGAGAAGAAAGGCATTTCAAAATATCCTTTGACGTGATTATTTTATATTATGTACAGATGTATGTATTTCATATTAAAAAGGATAGGTCGAACTCTATAAAAATACAACCATTTTGATTTGCTTCTAGTTGAATCTTTCACCTCAGATTTCTTGTCATTAAGTTTCCAGAACAAATTAATCTAATATTATTGAAAAACATGCTATATACCCATTCCTTGTAATTTGTCCCCTGGCTTGGCATATTTGTCTTCTATCTGAAGAGTGTTCTATAGTAATAGGAAGCTTTTATGTTTTTATAGGAAAAAAATAATAAATACTGAATTTTCCTTTACATTAAACAGTTTTTATGTTACCCGTTTGTAATTCCAGTGTGTTTTATTCACCACAGAACATCAGACACCAAGCCAACAAGAGTAGCTCGCAAGAGAACAGCACCAGAGGACTTCCTAGGGAAAGGACCCAACAAAAAGATTCTGATGGGAAAGTAGGTTAACCGGTCTCCATATATGGGATGGTATTCGTTTTTTTATATTTTGAAGATGTTACTGTAAGAACTATCCAGGTTTTGTGTTCTTTACATTTTTGTGTTTGGTACATACATAGATGACTAAAACAGACCACATGCTCTCAATCTCAGGGGCCCATTACATGGATTCGTGCAGATAGATAAGCTTCCATTTTGTCTCCTGTTTCCCAAATCCATGGCTCTAGGCTCTGCCATTTTTTCCATTTCATAGACAATATAATCGCTGTTAGATTGATCCCACTAACTTCCAGTTGCTGCAAAGTACCATGATCCTTCAGTTTCTGTTACCTTCCAGTTAATTATTCATCGCTTTATACTCTGCTTGGATATTTTTAGAAAAAACAAATGATTGTCATCATTAAATATATACTTATATAGAAAATTTGCCAAATACCAAAAATTAATGAAGAAAATTAAAACTCATTCTGTCACCACCTAAAAATTCACTACTTAAGTATTTTTGCAACTTTAAGGCATATGAGGGTGATGTCCATTAAAAAATGTATTTATTTGTTTTGTAGTGAGGAGTTAACAAGGCTTTGGAATCTCTGTCCTGATAATATGGAAGCTTGCAAATCAGAGACAAGGCAAGTTTAAAATGTTGCACATGAGGTACTGCTTTTCTCAAATGTTAAGTGAATCAGATTAATTATGGTTGACTTTGGCATAGCAGAATATGGCTTCCCACCATGAAACACCTAGAAATGTTGTAAAATAATTTTAGAAATCACAGGAAAATACAAATTCACAAAAGAAGAGGGAACTGAAAACCAAAGCATGAAGCAATATGGTTGCTTCTAGCTGGGAAGCTTGCAGATGCTTCCCACTTTGGGGAACCAGGGAACTTGGGTTTTAAGAGCCACAAAAGGACAGAAGGTAGGCCTTCGGCCTGCGCAGACTTATAACTGAGTTTCCTTTGAAAAAAGCTGAGGCCTTTGAAGCACGGCACTAAACATAGAAGAGAAAACTGGGGAGGAGGGGCTTGCTCACTGGCCCAGGAAACAAGCTTGTCCATTTCTAATGGGGGCGGGGGTGAAAAGGAAAAAAGTACACCCGGAGAAATTATAACCATAAATTTGCTGTCATTCAGTCCTCCAGTTTAAATTTATACCACCAGCAGTGTAAAGGAACCCCCTAGCTAAGGGGGTGAATTCAGATGTCTCAGTCTGCTGATACAAAGCTTTCTGGACGTCACACCTTCAGCCTAAGCCATATAAGGACCTTACAGATACAAGTCTGAAGATCGACCATCTGAACTTAAAACATTCAAGGAAACAATCTACCATGAGAAAGAATCAGCAGATAGAACAAACAAAACAAACAACAGAAGTTAGACAACCATTTCAGATAATAAAACCATCAAGTAAATACAGCTTAAAACAAGTATATTTAAAAAGACATAAAAGAAGGAATTGAAACTTAAAAAGGAACAGGACACACAAAACCAAGCAAATTTGAAAAGAAGTAATAATTCTAGCAATAAGAAAATACAGTCATTGAAATTATAAGATTTAATAGGCATGTTAAATAGCAGACTAGATACAGGTGGAAATAAGAATTAATGAATGAGAAATCACACAGCAGTAAGAGGGATCAAAAGTCAGAAAATATGAAAGACTGAGAATTGAGAACCACAGAATGAGGAAACAGAGTGAGAGACAATAATCAAGATAATGACAGAATTCTTAAGAACTGAGAATGGGCATAAATTCTTAGGTTCAAGAAATACAGAATAATCCATTTTCTCTAACATTGTTGTAAACTCACCAGAGAGAAAAACCAGACTACCTCCAAAAAAGCAAAATCATACTAACCACTGACTTTAAGAACAAAAGAAACCAGAAAATTGGAATGACAGCTCCACAATGTTAAAGTGTCAACCCAGAATTCTATAACAAGTTAAACAGCGGATCAGTCAGGAGTGATTGCGAAGTAAAGTTACTTTCAGATTAAAACTGTGAGAATCTGTTACCCGCAGTCCTTAATAAAAAAGCTGTCAAAGAAATTGAACCCAGAAACACTGAGTAAATTGCAAGAAGCATTGCTATTCAAAGACATTGGTAAACATGAATAAATCTCATCAAGAATTTGCTGTATAAAGCAATAATCATTACTAATTGGGGATTATTTTAAAAGGTAGAACTAAGTATTTGATAGTAACATGATATGAGGAATGATTAGCATTAAAAAGTTAACAGATGAAGATAGAGATAATGAATAACTAGACTTCCAATAAAGCATGCTTGCTAAGTATGTAAAAGAAATAGAATATATAACTTTCAAGTGAGTTGAGGGTAAAAGGAAATAAGAAAATTCAAGCAATAAAAATAAGGCAAGGAGAAAAACACACGTAAGAAACAAGTAATGCAACTTCCGCACAAAACAATATCGTTAAATTCAGTTATAACAGTAAATGGAAATGTACTTTCTAGTTCAAAGAAGTTGGTATTCTATTTTAAAAGTCCATCTATATGTTTTTTACAAGAAACACCTTAAAATAAGGATATGGAAAGGCTGGAACTAAAAAAAAAAAAATGATGTAGGAGGAAGAGTTATATCGGTATCAGACAGAAGCATTAGCAGAAAGCATTGTTAAAAATAAAGACAATTATTGCACAAAGATACAAATAAAAATACATCAGAAATACATAGATATTCTAAACCTTGTTTCTAAAGAATATAGTCTCCAAAAACAGAATTAGAATGAGAAATAACCAATCCACCATCCTGACACTTCATTTTGACAGTTCTACAAAATGTTTTACTAGAATTTTGACACTAAATACTTCCAGTATTTAATAAGTTCAGTCAGAAAACTTAATTTAACAATTTAACAAGATGATTAACAGGCTTTAGTCTTACAGAAAACAGAAATGCATTTTTTAAAAGATTTTATTTATTTATCTGAGATAGAGTGAAAGCAGGAGAGCACAAGCAGGGGGAGCGGCAGAGGAAGAGGGAAAGCAGGCTTTCCACTGAGCAGGGAGCCCGATGCAGGGCTCGATCCCAGGACCCGGGGATCATGACCTGAGCCGAAGGCAGATGCTTAACCACTGAGCCACCCAGGTGTCCCCAGAAATGCATTTAAATTATACATGAATAACAAAATATATTTTAAAAGCTTTCAGATACTTGTAAATAACTCCAGAATCAAAGAAATTATATGGGGCACCTGGGTGGCTTAGTCGGTAAGATAGCAAACTAATGATAGCATCAACAAAACCAAACAATTTTTTTTAAAGACTAGGAAAATTTTTAAAATGGTAGCAAGCCAGTAAGTAAATTTAGATCCCTGACAAATCTGAGGAAAAGTCAACCCAGTAGAAAAATGGACAGATCAACAGAGTTTGAAAAGTGGAAACCTTAATAAACCTAAGAAATACTCAGCATCAATAATAACTGGAAATCAGATTAAAAGCCACAGCAGGCAGTTTCATAGCCAAGAAATTCAATAATTTAAATGTTTTGGGATTTTGTATGAATTGTGGATGAGTAATTTGCCAGTGCTGCCGGTGGGAGCCTAAACTGGTACGGCCACTTTAGAAAACAGTTTGGCAGTAACAAAGAAGCCATTGAACGCATACCCTACATCCTAACAATTCCACTCCTGCATTGTTGATCTTAAAGTAGTTCTTTTAAAACTTCAGGGTGAGAATTGGTGATTTGTGAAGTCAGTTTATTAGTCGCCACCAGCATTTTTTTAGTGAAATAGAAAATATGTTTCTTGTGAAACGTTAGCTTTACTTACATATGATACACATACTCGTATTTATGTGTGTGTTTTGGGTTGTAATATAAAATTAATTCCTTACTGTAGATTATAGGGGAAGTTTGAAGACCATAACGTCTAAAAAAACTAGTTCACCTGCACGAATGAGATAAGTACAAGAATGTTCGTTTAGCAGTGTCGTAGCAAAAATGGGGAAACCATTAGCAAAGGGAGAATGGATAATGTATGGCATGTTGGTGTAGCAGACTGCTGTACATTCAGCACCAGAACGAGGTTGAGAACTACTGCATCAGACAGACAGACTTCAGAAAAATCAGGGTGTAGATGGGTACAAGAGGGTTCCATTGTAAAAGTCTGAAGAGCTTCAAAACAGTATATGCTCAATTAAAACAGTATATGCTCAATTAAAAAAAAAAAGTGTTAAATACCAAATTCTGAAGAGTGGCCACCTCTGGGGAAAGAGAACGAGATCAGAAAGGGGAGTTGTATTTGTAGTGTTTGTAAAAGATATGGCAGCGCCTTGGAGGTTCATTCCATTATTAGTCTTGATTGTTCACGGTATAGTTGACCCTTGACCACCACAGGGGTTAGGTGTGCCAACCTCCCACAAAAATGTGCAAGTAACTTTTGATTCCCCAAAAACTTTAGTAGCCTACTGTTGATTGGAAGCCTTACTGATAAGATAAACAGGTGATATACTGATATATAAAATATGAACACATTTTGTATGTTACATGTATAATCTTACAGTAAAAGAAGCTGGAGAAAAAAGTATTAAAATAATAGAAAAAATACATTTAGAGTTCTGTATTTATCGAAAAAAATCCACAGATAAGTGGACCCACACAGTTCAAACTCAGTGGTTTTCAAGGGTCAACTGTATAGTAATTTTTAAACTAATAAATGGTTCCAGACATGGATCAATGATAGTCTGGTTGGGATTTTAGTGTCATCTTGCTTTGTCTAGCATGATATGTAAAAGAGTGATGGTAAACTCCAAGGAAACCTTCCAGCCCTTGGGTTTACCAGTTAGAGAGTGTGTTATTGTACTGAAAGTTGTAAGATTGGGTGCTTGAGTTCTCCTTACAGAGCCCTTTTTTCTAGTTTTAGTCAAAGATGTCTCCTAATCAGACCTTTGGATCTTATTTGCTTGACTATCAAAATCTTACTTCTAAAACCAAATGCCAGAAAGATGCAATTAAAAACCAACCATGCTATCATGGGAATGACCTAAAATAAGCTCACAGTTCAACTCTTTAAATCTCAGGATGGTCTGGTTATTGGTGTGGGTTTTGTTAATTGTGGCTTAAGGAAATAACATCCTTAGATGTGGACACTGGATGTGACATTTTCCTCCTTGCTGGGGAAATTCAAATGCTATGAAAGCCCCAGCTGCCCCTGTGACCAGTAACATTGCAGTGTAGAGCCCAGTAACTTACATGACATGGCGTATGGTATATGACACGGTGTAGCACTGCACTGCCCCTTTATTGTCCTCTTTGAGAATTTAGTTTTGAGTCATTTACCTCCTTAAAAATCTAGGTTCCTAAGTAATGTAACTAAGTCCAGTGTGGGTAATATCCGAATCTTTCAGTGCCACTATTTTAGGAGTATTTATTATCAAGAACGAACACACATGATCCTCACTAGTTGTTTTTTAACACCCAGGGAATACATGCCAACTTTGGAGGAATTCTTTGAAGAAGCCATTGAACAGGCAGACCCTGAAAACATGGTTGAAAATGAATACAAGTAAGTAATGTTTCTTATGAGCTAACGTTCTACCGTGTATTTTTAGGAATTGGACGTACATTAGACGCTAGTGGAGACCATTGATAGGGTAGTACTTTCCTCTTAGGTGAATTTATGTACCAAGTTCACACTAGTACACATTCCTGATTTCAATGACCATACCCACTGACAAACACAACGTAGAACCACGTGGTTTCGAAAAATAAGAACAGTCCTCTTGGGCCTCCACCTCCCTCCAACGATCCTCTTTTCCCCTTCAAATCAGTGTCTCCCGAGACGTGTTGATAACCATTTTCTTCATTTCCTCACCTCCCATTCCCTCGTCAGCTCACTGCTACTGGGCCATCTCCCTGTCCCTCCACTGAAATAGCACTCGTCAAGGTCATGACATCTTTTTTTGACCTCCCAGCAGCATTCACCACTTCTCTCTCCTTCCTTTAGATAATGTTCTTCTCTAGACATCCATTAAAATACACTCCTGCCTCACTGCCGTCTCCCCATCCTCTGCCTAACATCGATTTTGGGGTAACCTCAGGACTCAGTCTCAGCTTTTTCATCTAATCTTCTAGGCACCACCACACAGCCCTGTGGTTTTAAAGATTTTTTAAGATATTATTTATTTTAGAGAGAGTGTGCAAGTGGGGGGAGGGGCCAGAGGAGGGAATCTCAAGCAGACTCCACACTGAGGGCGGAGCCCTACGTGGGGCTTGATCTCACAACCCTGAGATCATGACCTGAGCAGAAACCAAGAGCAGGGCACTCAACTGACTGAGCCACCCACATACCCCAGCCCCATGGTTGGAAATAGGCATTTTGGTGTTCTCTTTTAAGGGCAAGGACCCTCTTGTCAGACTGCCTGGGTTCCAATCCTAAGACACTCGGTCACTCACTGGCTAGGCTACTAGAGCTACTGTAACCACCCTTTCTGCTTGTTTTCTCATTGCTAAATAGTAATAATACCCATTTCATGGGGTTATTCTGAGGATTTTTTTGAACCACACAGGACCTGTAGTTAGCACACAATAAAGAGAGTGCTGTGACTCGTGTGACCTTGTGACTAGTTGAGTTACAATTACTGTGATCTCTTAACTAATGATGCTCTGGGCAGTTCTCCAGCATGAGACTTGTGATGTTTGAACTCACAAGTCTGACCTCCTGCTTAAACTCTTCCAGTATCTCTGCCTGTTAAAATTAGGATGAAATCCAAACTCCTTACTGGAGCCTAAAAGACATGAGTCTGGCTACTGCCTACTCTTTCAACTACATCTCTCTCCTCTTTGTTCATTTTCTCTCTGCTCTAACTACACCAGCCAGGTTTCTGTTCTTCAACTCAGAGGTCTTTCCATGTCAGGACCTTTGCACTTGCTGTTCTGTTTGCTTGAAGCTTCTCCCCAAGCTATTCCTGTGGGGTGGCTTCACTTCACCTCTCCTCTCTCAGATACTGCCTCAGGGCTGTTTTCCTGGCCCCAGAAGCTCCTCCCTATCTGAAATTCTCATTTCTCGTGTTCTCATCCTACCCCCGTGTGACATTCTTACTTACACCTTGTGTGTATCAGTAGCAGTGAGGCTTGCCAGCACATTTCCACATTCACCGTCAGGTACTCCCTGAGCACTTACCATGTATACGTCTAAGGTAGAAACTGTCCTTATCTCCATTTTACAGTTAAAGTGAGGCATAGAACAGTCATGTATTGAAGTTCTCATCTGGTACACGCTAGAGCCAGGAAATCACTCTGGCCTCAGGGCCCCGCTCTTAACTGCAGTATTGTAGTGTCTCGAGTGTTCAGGGTACCCCCAAGGTCTGAGTACCCAGCTCAACAAGTATTTGTTGAATGTATGAATGTGATAGTTCTCCACAAACCTTGGTTTAAGAACCTGAATGGTGCGGACTGCTGGGCAGGGAGAAAGTTTGTATGTGTAACTGGTGGGGAATTTTGAAAATCCTTAAAAGATTGAAACTGCTTAAATGGAAATGTGTCAGAGAGGTAGGCTGGTTAACTGAGCAGGCAAAGCCTTGTACCATGACATTGAGTTGGCAAGACCACAGGGTAGGAGTAGTTTGCAAGTTCTGCGCTTGCTAAAAGAGGCTCGTTTGTAAGACAGGACTAAATAAACCAGGTTGCTATCTTTAAGAACTTAGGCGGATCTTCCAAATGACTTGCAAAATCTCACAAACAGAATAAATTTGTGCTCTGGATTCTTCTGCAGCTGGTTCTGGAACATTATCTTTAAGGATTTGTGAGTCTCCGTTTCTCACCTTACTGTGCAGCACCTGGTGCTGTGCTTCCTTAGGGAACAGTTCATGGATTCAGTCATCATTGCTTGCTGTGGTGGTGATTCGATGTTTCCCTTTAAGTTTTGGAACCATTTTTATTCATTGAGTTTGTTTTAAGCAAATTAAAAGTGAGATGTTATATAAATGGAAAATGACGTATTGATTGACTATGGTCAAAACTCAGTGTTGAACTTAGAAAATATTCTGAAATTCGCACCTGCAGGTGGCATCGCCAGCATGGATAGCAACTCATGAATATAGTAAACCTATTACGAATTTTTTTTTCTAAAGAGGTAGATGATGCGGGGCGCCTGGGTGGCACCGCGGTTAAGCGTCTGCCTTCGGCTCAGGGCGTGATCCCGGCGTTATGGGATCGAGCCCCACATCAGGCTCTTCCACTATGAGACTGCTTCTTCCTGTCCCACTCCCCCTGCTTGTGTTCCCTCTCTCACTGGCTGTCTCTATCTCTCTGTCGAATGAATAAATAAAATCTTTAAAAAATAAAATAGGTAGATGATTACTGTCTTGCACATAGACCTAGTTATTACTATACACGTAACAATTGACTTTTTAAAATTAATTAAAATGTATGTAAACTTTTTAGATGTGTTTGCTGCGTATGAACCTGCCTCATCAGATTCTGCTGGTTTCTAGTGTTAATTTGTAAGTGTACTGCACACTGAGAGGTTCTTTAGGAATAAGATCAGAATGAAAAGAATGGTGCCTTCAGCTACTTAATGTAATTTACCATGTGACATTCTATACTCTAACTGGAAGGCATATAGAAATAAAAAACTATAAATCACAAGACTGACATTTCTTTTCCTAGGGCTGTGAACAATTCAAATTACGGTTGGCGAGCCCTGAGACTATTAGCACGGAGAAGCCCTCACTTCTTCCAGCCAACCAACCAGCAATTTAAAAGTTTGCCAGAATATCTCGAAAACATGGTAATAAAGCTAGCAAAGGAACTACCAGTAAGTAATACAGATCATTTTCATATTCTTTAGGTTATCTTATTTAAAACTATCACTAAGAAGCTGAATTTATAGTTTATCATGTGGAAAAAAATAATCTACAAACCTCCATGTTTAAGAATAAGGAAATATGCATCTGAGTGTACATTTATAGGAAATACATAAATTGATAAATTTTTTATACAGTATATAATTTAAGGTAATTTTAAAGCCCACAGTATTTTGGTTAAACGGTTCTCTCTCACCTGTAAACTCAGACATGAATTCTTCCTATTTGCCAGTGTGCTTTTATCAAACAGGTTCTATAACGAGTAGCAGTAGGCACCTTGACCTATCTTCCTACTCTGTTCTCTTTTCCAATACAATTTTCTCATTGTATTATTACAATATGGTAATAACTATACTGTAAAATTACTCAGAAATTTTTAAGAACCCAGTTGCTTCACTAAGTTTTCCCCAGCCTGTTGTTACTATACGCTAGGTATTTGGAAATCATCTTACCATACTCTTTACTGGCTCCCTTCTTCCCAGGTGTGGGGAAGGGGAGTCTTTCCTGTCTCCTCCTTCTCCAGCTTACCACCACCCCATTTGTGATCCTTACCTGACATTCACATTTAACATGCTCAAGGATAAAGTTCTGGGCCCTGTATGTGGAATCTCAACCACTTGTGTCTAAACCAAAAGTATGCCCAGTTATTTTACAAGTTGGCATTCTTTTAAACATTCTTCTTCCTCATTTTAGCCTCCTTCTGAAGAAATAAAAACAGGTGAGGATGAAGATGAGGAAGATAATGATGCTTTACTGAAGGAAAATGAAAGTAAGAATTGAATTTTCTTGGCTATTTTACAAAATTGGAAAAGATTGGGGTTCTTTGTTGAGAGGTACGTTATTTGATCTACTTCTCAACTTCTGTTTATCTCAGCTGTTTCTTATAGTGAGGGATTTTAAACATCACCTGACAACTTTTAAAATATTACACTTAATGCAATAAAATTTGGAAATGATGGGAAGGAAAGTACTTATATTTGAAGGCGACTCCCCTGTTTGTTAATGGGGGGCCTTTGAAAGGGGGCAGCTGCTTTCAGGGGAGGCCTTCATAATTACAATAGAGGCAACAGCTTTAGTTTTAAAAGTATTGATTCCTAGTGATCATGACTATAAGAACAATATTTACCCCCATGGAAAATATAGAAAGGAACCTGTTTTAAAATACAGCTTATGAAAGGTGATTAATATTTCAGTGGCCCTGTATCTTCCCAGTTCTGTTGTATATTTTGAATTGTACATGTCCTCATGCTTTGTACATAATTTACATCTCCTGTGTTTCCTAGGCCCTGATGTTCGACGAGACAAACCTGTAACAGGGGAACAAATAGAGGTGTTTGCCAGTAAACTGGGCGAGCAATGGAAGATCCTGGCCCCCTACTTAGAAATGAAAGACTCGGAAATTAGACAAATTGAGTGTGATAGCGAAGACATGAAGATGAGAGCTAAGCAGCTACTGGTCGCCTGGCAAGATCAAGAGGGAGTACATGCAACACCTGAGAATCTGATGAACGCACTGAATAAGTCTGGATTAAGTGACCTTGCAGAAAGTCTAACTAATGACAATGAGACAAATAGTTAGCTTCTTTCTTTCCTTTTTTTTTTTTTATTAAAACTGTGATAAGATTTTGTTACCAAGCAGCATTTGATAAGAGGTCCAGTGGTTTTGGTAAACAATAAACATTTTTATAACAGTTGTTGTACAGCTGGCTGGTGCTCTAGGAAGAACAGAAAGAATATTGGCTCTTGATAACTGACCTCAGGGTTTCAGGAGAAGGGGGTGGTTGGGAAAATGGCCAAAATAAAGTGACTTCAAGGTCACATATTTTTGTTAAAATATTTATAATGAAGTCAGTAAGCAATATTTAGGGAGCATGGCATTTCCTAAGATAAGCTATGCCAACTTCGTTTCCTACATGCCATTAGTAGTTACAAAGTTTAACTTGCTATTCTGAAAATCCCAGAATGACTTTCTGAAACCATATGACTGCTCTAGTCTGTCTTATGTTTTAAAGCAGAGGATCAGCAAACAGTGGTCCATTTCTCACCCGTTTTTACAAGTAAAATTTTATCAGCACACAGCTCTGCTGGTTTAAGTATCTTCTATGCCTTTCTTGCTACAACAGCAGTGTTAAGTAGTTGTGACAAAGACTATGGCCTGCGAAACTTAAAATATTTACTGTCCATCCCACCCATCACAGAAAGTGTTTGCCAGCCCCCAACTTTAAAAGAAATAGGGTGAAGTTGAAAACCTAGTCCTTTTAGCCTTACAAAAAAATTTAAAATCCTACGTCCTTAAAATAGGGATGCATACTTCTAGGAGTGATGTGAAATTCGAGATGTAGGTGAAAGCAATCTGTAAACAGCAAAGCACTATGGAGACAGTACCATCTACTTTTCCCATTCCCACATAAGCATTATTAGCCTTTAGGGCTCTAACATTAGGTCATCATTGTTTGTTTTGTATCCTGAAAGGCTACTATGTGCATATTATACCTAAGTGCATGTTACACCATAATAATTGTTCTTGCTTGGCCTTAACTTCACGGGCTACTCTCAACAGTGATACACCACAGCTCTAATATCAAAAGGGCCTCAGTGCTCATGGCACAGCATGTAAGGCACATTCAGGAATCAAGACATTTTCTTGACCACTCTCCTTTCTCAAAGACCTTATAATAAACAAGGCTGAAATCTAAAACAGCCTTATTAGAGTATAAGTCCAATTTCTTATACTTAGAAAAATCTTTGGAATAATGCTTATTTGGATCAAATAAAATGAAATCAATTTTTATAATTAAGGAATTACAATTTTAAAATTCTAACCATACAAGACATACTTTGTTCTACCTACCTCATCTGATCTGCTAGCTATAGCATCCTGCAAATCAGAAATCAGAATTCTAATTGCTAAATTTATGTCCTCAAAATTGTTAAGACCATGAATAAAAATGCAGAGTCACAAGCATCATAGCAATATCTAAGAATCATTACACTTATGGTCTCCTCCTCCCCATTCTATTCTGCACCCTCCCCCAAGGCAAAGGGAGTAATGACTGGCAGTAATTACCATTTAGCTGAAGAAACGATTTACAAATAAGTTTCCCTGAAATGCTTATTTTATCCCCAGCATTCTCAGATTTTATCACATTGTTCAAAGTTGAGAGGAAAATGGCCATTATTCTCTAGGAATCTAATACAGCATAAGTAAAGATAGGAGATTTCATGATAATCCCCCAAACTTCATTTTATATACCTAACTCAAAATCAGACAAATGAGCTAATTTCCTATCCTCTAAGTGTCTAGCAATCAAGGCTCTTGAAACAAAGATGAGGAATTAATTAGAACGTATTACAATGTAAGATACCTACCACACTGAAACACCTCTTACTCTTGGTACTTTTACCATCACTTTAAAAATCATTGCTATTATTCAATTCTGAGATAGCCATTAAGATTTTGGGAATAGAGGAGAGTAAAAGCATCAGCTGAGCCAAAGACAGACCAATAAACATCATGCATTCAGCATCCAAAGAACTCCGTTAGTTTTACAACTTTATATATTTCTTTTAAACACAACAATGTGAGAAGGCAGAAGAGGTAACATTTTTAAATGGATGCTTAACAACAGAGTAAACTAACCACCTGCAGCAACTGCGTGATATTAAGTATTCCTAAACTTAACCCAAGCTCCAACACTCAGTAGACAAAAGACTTGAGGTCAGAAGCTGTACGTCCCTCTTTTTTTTATTAAATATCCTCACGTTCTAAAAATAAGCAACCAGAGCTTGTCAACTTTTTTAAGGTTGATTACTACAAAACCATTGCAAAGTTAAATATACAAACCATAGTACATCAGAGAGACACAATAATGAATGTATAATCAAATGTACTATTACTGATCACAATTTATTTTAAAGTCATGAAAAGCCAGCAACAGTCAGGCTGGACAAATACTTGATTGTACCCATGTTTCCATGGGATGTGGGCAGCAGCACTGAGTAACACAATGAGAGCAACACTTACTTCCTTTCCACCTTCCTGGCAAAATTTTTGTTAGATAAGGCAAAGGATGGGCAGCTATGAATCACCGGTGGTTTGAACCATGCAAGAACAACAACAACAAAAAGAGTAATAGGTGTGCAATAAACATCTGATTGCTGAATCCTGGGCTGAAAAAGGCAGGGAGAAAAAATTTAATCACCAAAGGTAATGGCTGAAAGGCATTTCAAATCAGAATTTTTAAAAATTTTAAAAAATGTCTTCCTGCAATCTTTATACAGGGCAGCACAAGTCCAAAGGCAATTTTCTTTTTTTTTCTGTAATTTTTTTAGGTTGATCCACAGTGGTCTGCTTCACCCTCTTTTGTTCCACACGAGAGGGAGAAACACATAAAACCACCTAAATATCTTCCTCTACAGCTCTGGATTATAGAAATGATCAACAAATAACATTTATTTCACACCTAAACATAAATAGCTAAAATGAAGATTACTGTTCACTTTCCTCTTCCATTATTTCAACTCTGCGGGGCCCATAGAGTAAAACATATGCTATGTGCCAGTCTCCACCACCAGAAAGCCGCAAGATATCCTCTGGTGTCACGATGCTGACCTTATCATCGTCAAACTTAATCCATTCATCTAAAGAACAAGAGAAGAAAATGAAATTAGTATCATACATGGTTTCCTCGGTTCCATTTCAAAAAAAGGTACTGAGTAATTTTATGCACAGCAGTATTCCATCTGCCATACTAACAGTTTTCAAAGTGTGGTTCAGGGGCTACTCAGGTTCCAAGACCATTTCAGGGGGACCATGAAGGTCACAGTTTTTTTATAACACTACTAAAGCATTATTTGCCTTTTTCCCCTCATTCTCTCAAGTGTGCTTTGGAATTTTCCAGAAGTCACAGGACGTGTGATAAAGCAAGAGACTAAATGGAGAAACAGGAGGATCCAGCTGTCCCCTATTAAGCCAGACAAAGCAGACCTATAAAAACAAATCAATACTATTTCTTGCTACTTTTTTGTTTTGGAAAATATTGTTATCTTTGTTATTTATGTGATATATAATGGTTTTATTACTATCAGTTTCCAATGAGTTAATTTCTCAGTTTTAATTTCTATTATAGTAAATATTAAAGAGAATCCTCATAAACAAAAGCTCTTTGTGGACCTCAACAATTAAGAATGTAAAGGGGTTCTGAGACCAAAAAGTTTGAAAACCACTGTGCTATAAAATTTGTACTAAATAAACTGTTAAAATGATTAACAATTGGGGAAAACAAACAAACAAAAAACAGAATCCTTACCTTGTTTCCTTTTCACCCATGATACATAATGGCCTGAAGAGCTAGACCTTCCCTGATGTGTTAACACTGCTTGTAAGTCATAGTATCCACAATTATTGGAGCCAATGTCTAAAGAAAGATGCAAATCCAACAAAATTAGACAATGAAGAGACATGCTTTCTCCAGTCAGGCAGCAAGCAAGAAGTCTGAAGGTTAGCCTATTATTAGAATTCAGTAAGATACTACAGGTCAAAGTAAAGGATCTATGGAAGATATTTTAAGAAGTACGGTATTACTCATAGAACTACATTCTAAAAAGACTGATTTTTACTGTGTGTCTAATTAAGGTAAATTGTATTTTAAGAAATCTTTCTTTTTAAAAAAGCATGATCCCTGAAAAAAAATAGATTAAGTGCCAAGACAGTAATTTTACCTTAAACACACTCACATACACACAGTAACTCAACTGAAATTATTTTTTCCACTTACCATCAGCAAAAGAAAAGGGCTCATATTTAACTTCTTTCTGGGGACTACTCTTTTTGTCACTCTGAGGGGAAAAAAAATTTTAAATCATGATATTGGAAATAAAATTTGTATTCTCTGTAAGTATTCATTTCCACAAGTATTTACTGACTATAATGCAAAACACTACCTTACAAATTATTAAAACGCTATAACTATAGCTAACAAAACTGTAAAGCCAAAGGAGCTACACTCCAACAATATTCAGTCTTGTATGCATAGAAACAGACCCTCCAATTCTAGGACCAACCCTAAGCCACTAAACCTACAGCATACTAGTGAATATAACAGTACAGATAAACAGTACTCTGTGGTAGAAAAGGAATTTTATATTTTTACCAAAATACTATCAAACCACATAGGATTAAAAAAGAAAGAAAAGTTACTGCAATGAAACAGAAAAGTCGAATTAGTGCAACTAACATTAAACCTACTAAGACATGGCCACCTGCTCAGATGAACTGAACGAACTTAGCTTAAATGAGGTGAAATATTTAATTCAGCAAATATCTACCTAATATTGAAAGAGACAGGATTTACTATTTTAGATAAAGATCTTTGATGGGAATTCCATTTCAGTGTGTAATACAAAAAAATTAAACTTATCTAGGCATATGGACACAAAGTTCTTGAAAACTATAATGCTAATGAACACAATGCAAGTAGTTTAAAGATAGCTAGAGTGACAAGAAGTCAAAGGCTCCTACAACAAAAAAATGGCAATTGAGTCAACCATTCCTTTTTATACTAAAATTTGACACCTAGAGCAACCATAGAAAAAGGTATACAAAGATGATTTTTAAAAAATTGTAGATAAGTCAAATTAGAATTCTATGTTCAAGTAACCTAAAGGCAATAAGAAGTGAGAGAACAAAGAGAAAGCAAAACATAACACAGATTTAACTAACAAATCAAGTTACATTGAATGTAAATGGTCTAAATATACCAATAAGAGATTAACAGTGTATTAAAAAACATGACCAACTCTATGCTGACTATAAGAAACTCTTCAAATATAATAATATAGGCAAATTTAAAGTAAAAAAATACAAAAGGACATCATTCAAACATTAACAAAAACAAAGCAGCACTGGCAACATTAATAAAAGAAAAGTAGACTTCAGAGTAAAGAAAATTACACCAGGGACAGAAAAGGACATCACATAATATAAAAGGGTCACTGCACCAAGAATATGTAGCAATCCTAATGGTGTAGGCACCAAACAGAGCTACAAAACATGCAAAGCAAAAGCTGACAGAACTGAATGGAGAAACACATAAAAGACAATTTTAGCTTCCTCACTTCTCCCACAAAAACTGACAGAAAAACTCTAAAAAATGGCATGGAACATGCAACACCACCATCAACCAACTAGATCTAATCAACATCTAGAGAACGTTCATTCCATTCAACAACAGAATACAATTTTTTTTTCCAAATACCCAAGGAACACATACCAAGATAGATCACATCCCAAGACATAAAGCAACCCTGAACAAATTTAAAGGAATTCAAATCACACAAGTGTGTTCTCTCACCACAATGAAATCAAACTAGAAGCAGTAACAGCAAGATAACAGAAAAATTTCCAAATATTTGAAAACTAAACAAGACACTTCTAAATAATCCAAGGTCAAAGACAAGTCTCAAGGGAAATTTTTTAAAAATACAAGGAACAGAGAGGTGCCTGGGTGGCTCGGCTGGTTAAGCATCTGCCTTCAGCTCAGGTCTTGATCAGAGCCCCACACAGGGTCTGCTTCTTCCTCTCGCTAAGCCCCTTCCAAACCCTGCTCATGCTCCCTCTCTCTCGCTCTTGTGCTCTCTCTCTCTCTCAAATCAATCAATAAAATCTTAAAAAAAAAACAAGAAACAGAATGAAAATGAAAATACAATATAAAAATTTATTTTTCTCACACAGTGAAAGCACTGCTGAGAGAGAATTTATAGCACTAAATGCATACATTACGGAAAAGTTTGAAGTCAAAAATCTAAGCTCCCACAATTTAAGAACCTAGAAAAAGGAGAACAAAATAAACCCCAAATAAGCAGAAGAAGAGTAGAAATTACTAAATGGAAAAATCCATTTACCCAGTTGTTTGAAAAGGTCATAAAACTGACAATCCTCTAACAAGACTGACAAAGGAAAAGCAAAAAAAAAAAAAAAAAAAAAAAAAAAAAAAAAGACAAATTACCAATATCAGGAATGAAACAAGGAACAGATGCCATTACAGATCCTGCAGACATCAAATCAATCAATCAATCAATCAACTCTACAACACAAAATTGACGACCTAGATAAAATGGATCAATTCCATGAAAACAAAGTACCAAAACAAACATAATATGAAATACATCATTTGAATAGCCCGTAACTACAAAGGAAGTCGAATATTTAATTTAAAAATGCCTGGGGAGGGGCGCCTGGGTGGCACAGCGGTTAAGTGGTTAAGCGTCTGCCTTCGGCTCAGGGTGTGGTCCCGGCGTTGTGGGATCGAGCCCCGCGTCAGGCTCCTCCGCTATGAGCCTGCTTCTTCCTCTCCCGCTCCCCCTGCTTGTGTTCCCTCTCTCGCTGGCTGTCTCTATCTCTGTCAAATAAATAAATAAAATCTTCAAAAAAAATAAAAAATAAAATAAAATTAAAATGCCTGGGGAAAAAATCTCCAGACTGATTTTTTTCACCAATATTCTACCAAGCCTTTAAAAAAGAATTAACACTAATTCTACACAATCTCTTTCAAAAAAATAAAAGAGGGAAAAAAGAAAGTTAATAAACCAATTCAGCGAAGAAGATAGATACAAGATCAATATACAAAAACCAGTTACAAAGAATCCAAAAATGAAATTAAGAAAGCAATGCCATTTACACAAACATCAAAAAAGAATAAAATACTTACGAATAAAGTTAGCCAAAGTACAAGATTTATATACTATAAACTGTAAAACGTTGAAAAAAAAAAATCAATGAAGATGCAAATAAATACAAAGACATATCAAGTTCATGGACTGCCAAGACTTAATGCTGTTAAGACAGCAATCCTTCCCAAATTGACCTACAGATGCAATGCAATCCCACCAAAATTCCAACTGTTTTTTTCAAAGTGACAAGCTGATCCTAAAATAATGGAAATACAAGGGATTCATAAAAGCCAAAACAATCTTGAAGAACAGCTGATAGTTTGCTACATCCCTACTACAAAATTACAGTAATCAAGTAATTAAGACTGTGGTACTGGCATAAGGACAGACACAAAAACCTGTGGAATAAAACTGAGAGTCCAGAAATATATATCTATAGTCAACTGAGTCTCTAAAAGGGTTCCAAGAACATTCAATGGGCAAAGAATAGGATATTCACATGCAACAGAATGAATATGGATATGCACCTCATCCCATACACAAAAATTAACCCAGAATGGATCAAAAACCTGAACGGGAAGAACTGAAACTATAAAACTCTTACACGAAAACAGATACAAATCTTCGTGGCCTTTAACTAGGCAATGGTTTGTTAGATATGACACCAAAAGCAAGAACAACCAAAGAAAAAAATACATTGGATTACCTAAAAATTAAAAACTTTTCCTCTGCAAAAGACCCTAAAGAAGATGATAAGACAAGACAAAGGCAAGAAGGAAATATTTGAAAGCCATGTATCTGACAAAGGATTAGTATTTATAATATAAAGAATACCCAAAATTCAAGGGTGAAAAATAGCACAATTAGAAAATGAAGAGAAGACATGAAGAAACATTTCACCAAAGAGGATATACAGGTAACAAATAAATACATGAAGACACATTCAATATCATTAACCATTAGGAAAAAGCAAATTAAAAACCATAATGAAATATCATTGCAAACCTATCCAAATGGCTAAAATAAAGAATACTGACACCAAATTCTAGCAAGAATATACAAAGTAGATCAGTCATACACTGCTAACAAGCATCTAAAATGGTACAGTCCCTATGGAAAACCTTTGACAATTTCTTTAAAAATTAAATACACAACTACCGTGCAATCTAGCAATTATACTACTGGGTATTTATTTCCAGAGAAATGAAAAGTTATGTTTACACTAAAACTGGTACATGAGGGGCGCCTGGGTGGCTCAGTCGGTTAAGTGTCTTCCTTCGGCTCAGGTCATGATCCCAGGGTCCTAGGATTGAGCCCCGCATCGGGCTCCCTGCTCAGCAAGGAGTTTGCTTCTCCCTCTCTCTCTGCCATTCCTCCTACTCATGCTCTGTCTCCTTCAAATAAATCAACTCTTTTTTAAAAATGTTACATGCGAGCTTACAGCAGCTTTATTCAAAATAAACGAAACTAGAAACAAACCAGCTGTCCTTTAACAGCTGAATGGTTAAGCAAAATGTGGTATATGCATACCATGAAATACTATTCAGCAATTAAAAAGGAACTACTGCTATACAAAATGATTTGGGCTAATTTCCTGAGAATTATGTACACTGAGAAAGAATATCCCAAGAAGTTACATACTATATGATTCCATTTATATATTATATACTATATAGTATATATAGCGTGTGTGTGTGTGTGTGTATGTATATTCCATTTCATATCTCACAATGACAAAACTACAGAAATGGAGAACAGGTTAGCAGTTGCTAGGAATTGAGGAGGAGGTGGGGGCCAAAGGAAAGCAGGTTTGGCTATATATAAAGGGGCAGTATGTGGGATCTTTGCAGTGATGAGAATGTACTGCATTGAGACTGCATCAAAGTCAATATCCAAGTTGTGATACTGTATTATTGTTTTGCAAGATATTACCACAGGGGAAACTTGGTAAAAGGTACTTGGATCTCTTCATATTTTTTTTAAAGATTTTATTTATTTGACAGAGAGAGAGAGAGCACATGCACAAGTAGGGGGAGTGGCAGGCAGAGGGAGAGGGGGAGCTGAGCAGGGAGCCTAATGTGGGGTTCGATCCCAGGACTGAGATCATGACCTCAGCCAAAGGCAGACACTTAATGGACTGAGCCACCAAGGCGCCCCTCTTCATATTATTTCTTATAAATTCATGTGATTCTACAACTATCTCAAAATAAAGTTTAATGTTTAAAAAAAAAGCATTTAACATACACAGACACACAGACACACACACAATTTGCAGAAGAATTTTAATTTGATATATAGTATCACACTGGAAATATTTCTAGTTACCAGGAAGATCTTTTTCATTGTGGGGAAAAAAAAAAATCCAACACAGTTCAGTTGTACCCTATCTGAACCTAAAATAATACAACTTACTAAATATAAAGTTTCCTAAGGTTGTGATTTTAGCAGTTACAGGCAGGCATACAAGCAGCACTTATTTTAAAAATACAATTTACCACACCTGTCAGAATGGCTAAAATTAACAACACAAGAAACAACAGGTGTTGGTGAGGATGCAGAGACAAAAGGGAACCGTCCTGCACTGTTGGTGGGAATGCAAACTGGTGCAGCCACTCCGGAAAACAGTATGGAGGGGCCTCAAAAAGTTAAAAACAGAACTACCCTATGACCCAGAAATTGCACTACTGGGTATTTATCCAAATGATACAAGACAGATTTGAAGGGGTACATATATCCTGATGTTGACAGCAGCATTATCAACAACAGCCAAACTATGGAAAGAGCCCAAATGTCTATCGACTGATGAATGGATAAAGACATGTACACACACACACACACACACACTGGAATATTACTTAACCATCAAAAAGAATGAAATCTTGCCATTGGCAATGACGTGAATGGAGCTAGAGTGAAATAAGTCAGTCAGAGAAAGACAAATACCATATGATATCACTCATGTGGAATTTAAGAAACAAAACAGATAAACATGGGTGAGGGGGAAAAAAAGAGTCAAACAAACCATTAGAGACCTTTAACCACACAGAACAAACAAGGTTGTTGGAGGGAGGCAGGTGGGCGATGGGCATTAAGGAGGGCACTAGTTACGATGAGCACTGGATGTTGTATGTAAAATGATGAATCACTGAATTCTCCTGAAACCAATATTTCACGGTATATTAGGTAACTTGAATTTAAATATAAATTAAATTAAAAATTTAAAGATACAACTTATTTGTCACAGTAGGCATAAATGAGCCAATACTCTACACCACTACTTCCATCTAAAAACAGAGATAACTCCATGACTTACAAGGAAAATAAAATACAATGAAAATACTAGGCAAGATTTTACATGAAATGCTTTGAGGAGATAAATACAAAAGGGATATAGGCTACGGATTACAGAAGAAAAGAAAATATTAAGTTTACTTTACCTTAAAGGGCCTATTTACCATAACTAGAGTTCTTTTTCTTATGCTAAAATACACCAAAAACTTTGTATATGTGCTAAATAAAATACAGGTTCATCCATTTTTACTAAGAGATTAACAAAGTAATTACTAAGAGATTAATCAGTTTCAACAATTACTTTGTTAAACTATTAAGGTAAGAAAATCAGCAATAAGAACTTACTGTCTTTGGCTGCTGATTCACTTTTTTATCTTCTAGATCCTTGAATTTTGATCGAAAAGAGACCATTTTCTCCTGAAGTTCTGGGGTACACAGTTCATACACATCCAACATAAGAGGAAATTTAACATCCTATATACAAACCAAAAAGAAAAAATATGTGTAAACACACTTATAAAGGTAGTTATTTAAAATATCTGTCATAATTTTATAGTAATACTTTCATAATTCAAAGAAGTTGAAAATAAAATTTATTTTAAAAAATCACCTGGAAATCTATGCAGCTGAAAACATCACAGTGTTTATTTTCAATCTGGTCCCAATTTTTTTTTTTTTTTTAAATAGGCTCCATGCCCAGTGTGGGGCTTGAATTCAGGACCCTAAGATCAAGAGTCGCATGCTCTGCTGACAGCCAACCAGGCGCCCCTGGTCCTAACTTTTTAAGATTAAAAAAATTTGCTTAGCTTTTTTTCCAGTTAAACCCATGACTCTGACCACAGAAGAGGTACCAAAATTTCTATGACAAAAGCAGCATTTCAGAAACACAGCACATCAGTTGCTGTGAAAATAATGGATACCTACAACTGACGATGGAATCAATTGACAAATGGAGTCACTTAATGACTTTCTGTAATGTGAAATACACCTTTACATAAAAATAATAGTGATATGGTTCAATAACTACTATTAATACATAAAGTTAACAACAGTAAATACTCCAACTACATTTAACCTTATCATGTAACAGTAAGTAAATTTGAAATTGTATTACGAATTTCAGCTCAAGAGGCTAGAATTATATATACCTCTCCGAAAGATCCAGGACTGTGGATGTGTAGCAGAGCTACAGTTCTACAAAAGAGTTACATCGTAAGGCTGGTTCCTACTCAAGAGATTACAATTACTGCACTAGAGACTGCAGCATGTTTTAATGCTTCCTAACCCACACTCCCATCCTATCCCACACTCCAATCCTCTAAACTTGCTGTCAGTTATCTGTGGAGCTGAGGATCTGGTCTACAGCAGTATCTCTGGGGAGTGGAGGGCATCCATCAGAACTAATTGAGAATCTTTTGAAAAATTTTTAGGACCTCAGGCCCTACTTAATCAAATGCTAGGGGTGGGCTGGTGGTAAAAGTCAGGCGTGTGTATGAGTTAAAATAAAAAGGACAAGGGCACCTGGGTGGCTCAGTTGATTATGTGTCTGCCTTCAGCTCAGGTCAAGATCCCAGGGTACTGGGATTGAGTCCCACATCAGGCTCCTTGCTAAAGCAGGAAACTTGCGTACTTGCTTCTCCCTCTGCCTCCCGCTCTCCCTGCTCATGCACGCGCGCTATCTGACAAATAAAATCTTAAAAAAACAACCACTTGTCTAATGTTAGTAACTTCCCTACTCAAAATATTTCAAAGAAAGTTTACCCCTAAAGGAAGAAAGAAACCTATTGTGAATTAGGGATTGCTGTCAAAGAATTACAATATTTTATTATACTGAAGTTCATTACTAACCTTAAGAACTTTAGCATTCACAGATTCCTTCTCTTTATAAAAAAATCGAACCATCTGAATAGTCAAGTAAGCAGGTAGTCGGCTGATCTTAGACTGAGGAGAAAAAAAAATGCAAGATATCTTATCACATGCAAATACAACACAAGTTTTTAATGCCTTGGTTTGGTAAAAACAAAGACTGGGTAAAATGAACTAACAGGAAACCTTTCATCAAAATGGATTCAATTTCAAAAGAAAAGCACAACTTACAGATTTGATATATAAAGCATTTCTTTGCAATGTTGGAGACTGTTTGGTGATTTCTTCCTGAAGTCGCTAAAAAAAAAGAACAGAAAACCAAACATTTTTAGTTTTAAAGAATTTTTTTCTGCAATACAGAACCACACTTTTGTAAGCTCTTCACCCAAAGTGGGGCTTGAACTGATGACCTTGAGGATCGAGTCACATGCCAGCCAGGCGCCCCTAGAATCACACTTTCAGCTCTTCTAAAAATCAGTACTCCTTAATAGACAATACATGTCAATATATTCATACCACTGAAAAATAATTTCAATGAAGACAATATAGGAAGGCTTTTAGATATACTTCAGCATATAAAAGGTAACAATTTCTACCGGTGTGAACTCCTCAGAATGTAAATAATGTTTGAAGTTTTAAATTGTGACGCAAATGTTGCTCAGATTCTGAGTTTACATCGTATTTTATATAACATAAAAAAGCCTTTACGGTTTCTGTCTACATACAGATTATCAGAATACTCATACAGGAGGACAATTATGAGAATATAGGAAACCCTTGTTCTTTATTCCTTATGTATCAAAGCCTCTAGAACCAATCATTCTCAAATTTGAGAAAAGTCATCACACAGAAAACCTGTTAATCTAACAAATGTGGAAAAACCTTCAGTGACTATACATATCTTAACCATCATGTCTGCCTTCCATTTTTTACAGCCTGTGTGACACTCGGAGAGACAGTGATCCCCTCTGGGCATCATATGGAAATGATGATAATGCCTATATCACAGTGCTATTGTTAGAACTACAGAAGTTAGTACATGTAAAAAAACATGGACAACCATTTGGCATATATTCTATATTCAATAAACATAAGCTACTATTTCTAACATTTAAAAAAGCACTACTAATGTGCTCTGCTTTGTAAGAACATTAATATACAAGAAATTAGAGTTAAAAATATACTGTTCATGTTCACTATAAGCATGTTACTTGTGTAATTTTTTTTAATTTTTAAAAATTATTAATCTCATTACAAAAGGAATCACCGTGTAGCTTTTTAACATTTAATCAAGTCTGTTCGGCAGCAAAAAGGTAAAAAAATATGGAGAGAAATTACTCTAATCAGAACAAATGATGATAAAGCATCTAAACAACGGGCAAGACAATACAACATCTCATAAATACATGCTTTTCAAGAATACGTATCTAGTGTGATGTTATCAGGTAAGCTATACATATTATCACCAATCCACTATCATCTAGAAGTTCCAAGTATATTTAGTTTTTCTGGAATTTTATAAAATTATGAGGAAAAATATCATCCTGGAGAGTCCCTGCCAAAACATTCCATTCTATACTCTCCAATTACGTTTATGCTTCATATTCTGATGCCCTGAAACTTGCACGTCATAATTTGTTATACGACTCTTAGTGGTTAGTTATTATTTTTAACCTTTTAAAATGAACGTCTCTTAAAAGCCAGTATGCCTCACTACACTCCCCCTCAGTATCACAGAACAGAGAATATTACTTTCTATTTGCCTCTTATGTCTGCATTTACCAACCACTCCCTTAAGTGATCTTACCCCAAATTGTAGATGGGAACTCCCTGATGACAAATTATCTTGTTTATCAATGCAATCCCCGCCCCCAATGCACTGCTTATCCTTCAAAACATGTGCATATTTCCCAAACCATATCAAAGTACTAAATTAGCAAGCAAAATTGTTATATTTTACCAATCTGCTCATTAGAGTGTATTCTATAGTATGAAAATGGGGAAAGAACACTAACTGGAGAATGAGAGAATTAAGTCCTAGACCCAGCTCTGCCACACAGCAATGAAGTCACTTACATTCCAGGACCTTAACTGCAATACTGGCGTGCAGAGGGCCTGCGCAGCCTGACTGGCACAGAACAATCCCAGCTTATACCTCATCATTACTAATAAACCCTCATTATATACCCTCAGAGCACTCCTGCAAGCCTCTGGTCACAATACATTTGTCGACCTATCAATACACAACCTTGTGTTACACGTTTCTATTTAATGACAACTTACTGTCTTCACAGCCAACTATACGGTAACTCATCCCTAAATGAAGCTTATCTAACAAACATTTACTCCTTAAGGCTTATCTAATAAACATTCACACACAGCCTTCTTAGGCTTAGAACACTAGACAGCACTTCAGCACTATGGCTGAAGGCCATTTTAAACAGCAAATCACCAACAAAAAGCACAAAACTGCAAAATATTGTGGTACTAAAATTACTGTAAAAGGACACTTGGTAATAGTATGAGCTGAAACAAGAAGGCAGACCATCACCTTTTTGGACCTCAAGTGAGACTGTGTCTGGCAACTCAAAATTTTTGCCACAAAAAGCATGTCTACAAAGGACTATGAAAGTACCAAGTACTGATGTTAGAGTTACAGATAAATTAGATGCATCTGCAAATACAGAATCCATTTATAATGACGATCAACTGTAACTGATCTTACCAATTTAAGTCCTGTAAAAAGATACTTGACTTCCTGATTGATAAAACAGCTAAGCTGAAGCTGATTTTCCTTTCCTTTAGTGACCTCTTCTTCTTCAGATTCTGTACATTTCATGCTTTGAGAAATAAGATAAGGAATATACCAACAGGTAATCAATCTGCTATAATAAGTATGTTGAATATAATAAATCATCCTAATGGTATTAAAATTAATAGCATCAATATTTGCAAATGACATCCAATAAAGGGTTAGTATCCAAAATATATAAAGAACTTACACAACACCAAAATAATAATTCAATTAAAAAATGGGCAGAAGACATAAAGAGAACAGACATTTCTCCAAAGACATATAGATGGACGACACATGAAAAGATGTTCAACGTCACTGATCATCAGGGAAATGCAAATCAAAACCACAGTGTCACCTCACACCTGTCAGAAACACAAAAACAACTGTTGGGGCCCCTGGGTGGATTAGTTGGTTAAACATTCAACTCTTGACTTCTTGGAGTTGTGAGACTGAGCCCCACATCAGGCTCTGCACTGGACATGGAGCCTACTTAAGATTCTCTCTCTCCCTCTCCCCTACCCCCACCTTTCTCTCCCTCTCTTAAAAAAAAAAGCAAGTTTTGGTGAGGGATAGGAGAAAAAGGAACCCTCATGCACTGTGGATAGGAATGCAAAACGGTACAGCCACTGTGGAAAACAGTATGGAGTTTCCACAAATTAAAAATAGAACTACCATATGATCCAGTAATTCCACTACTAGGTATTTACCCAAAGAATACAAAAACACTAATTTGAAAAGACATATGCACCCCTATGTTTACTGCAGCATTATTTACAATAGCCAAATTACGGAAGCAGCCCAAGTGTCCATCGATAGACGAATGGATAAAGAAGATGTGGGGGTATATACAATACTATATTATTCAGCCATAAAAAAGAATGAAACCTTGCTATTCGCAACAACATGGATGGATCAAAGGTGTATAATGCTAAGTGAAATAAGTTGGTCAGAGAAAGACAAATACTGTATCATTTCATTCTCAAGAACAAAGGAGGTGGGTGAGGGTATGGGTGACATAGGTGATGGGGATTAAGAGTACACTTATTGTGATGAGCACTGAGTAATGTATGGAACTGCTGAATCACTATATTGTACATCCGAAACTAATCTAACACTGTATATTAACTATACTGGAATTTAAAAAATTAATAGCATGTTCATTGGTATTTAAAACATCTTGGTTTCCCATATTTGTTTCAACATACTTTCAAGGGCTTCATGCACTTACCAACAACATGAGTAATGAATAATAAAAGTAATAAAAGGATAAACTCTAAACAAATGTAAGTTGGTACCTACACAGTCTTAAAATAGTTTTAACACAAAGATATATAAACAGAAATCTTTAAGCTTCTACCCATGACCCAGAAAATAGTCCTTCCCTGAATTCATGTTTTATGAACTGGTTCAATCTCATGTATGATACAGTCTTTCACACAATTAAAAATTCCCTATGAAGTGAATTAATGAGGCTGACTCTGCTAAAGATATTCTCAGGAAAAAATAATGAATATCCTCGAAGTGTCCATTTACTTAAACTTTAGGATTACTCTGATGGGGTATTTTTCCAAAATTCCTAAGTTTCATTATATCTTTTAGGCATAAAAGCCTCTGAAGAATTTTTCTATATACCCCACCCACCACTCCAGTCAACAATGCTACTGATACCAATTCACTTCTAGTGAGTTATGAGTACAGTCTCTACAAATCTTGGCTCATAAGGATACGTAGTTTCAAATTCAACTCCGAAGAACTGATCGATTAAACTTTTCTTTTTAGAAGGTGTCGCTGCTGATGCAGATGAAGAATCTGTCTGCAAAAATTAAAATGAAATAAAAGTTCCAATTTTACTTTATATAGATATTAATGTATATTTTCCCCACACAATCCAGTTTAGTGAATACATATTTAAGCTTTTTAAAATGTAATCCCTTTCTGTAAAAGCCTTCTACTTTTCAAAAAACATTACCAAAAGACTACAGATGCTCAACAGTATCAATTACGTTTAATAAATAATACAATGAATTCAAGTGTCCAATGCAAGCTTTCAATTTCCAACCATAGATCGAGCATCTAAAGTATTCAAGTACAGGTCTATCTATTAGGATGAATTTATTTCAAGCTTTTGGGGTCGGGGGGTATAATTATCAAGGTATAATGAAAACCTATAACCACAAACATGTGTCAGTTACCTCTTTAACAGAATCATCCTCTATGGCTTCCAATTTCTGTTGCAATACTCGCATCATTTGTATCCAACATTCATTAGCATCCTGTAATTTTAAAATGACAAAGTAAGTAATTCTGGCTGTAATATTCTTTTATCTACAAAATCCTTCCAAAAGAATTACTGTTTCCTTAGGGAAGGGAAAAAGGCTATTTTTTTAATTTAAAAATATTAACTCAAATTAGATATTATAGGATCTTCAAAACAATGAGGAATTCCAGAACATTCATTCATTCAAGAGATATTTACTGAGCTCCTCCTTATGCTAACCACTGTTTTAAGACACAGGAATAAACACAACAGTAACCAAAACAGAAAAAGTTCTCCAATGGGAACATAAACAAAATATAACATAAATTCACCTAAAGAGAAGAGTTGTGATTAAAAAAAAAAAAAAAAGCAATATGAGAGCAGAAAGTGATGAGGGGAAAGAAGTGTACTATTTCAATAGGACAGTCAAGAAAATTTCTGTGATGCCTTGATATTTGAGCCATGAGACCTGAACGAGGTGAGGAAGCAAGCCATGCACTTATCTGAGAGCCAAAGAAGTGAGAGCAAAGACCCTGAAGAAAGAGGATACTGGAGGGTTTAAAAAATAACCAGGAAGCCAGTGTGTCTGGGAGCCAAAGAAGTAAGCAAGGGGGAAGAGTGGCACATGAGGAGCTCAGATAGGGAGCCAGGAGCTAGATTATTCAGGACTGGGATAAAAAAAAAATCACTATGAGATAATGGATAAGGGACAAACATAATCCTATTTACATTTTATAAAGGACTCTGGAGGCTGTGTGCAGGACAAAAACAGAAGCAAGGTAATAGTTAACAGACCACTCCAGGCAAGACATAATGATGTTGTGAACCAGAGAGGACTGATAACTGGAGTATGTTTAGAAATACAAATACACACGGTAAGTGTACAACACCTAAGTTTTACATTTACAAAATGAAAACCACAGAACCTTGCCCTGTTTACCTGTTGAAGATATTGTCCTTGTTCACCCTTCTCTGCAAACTGTGGAAAAGCCATGTGCAAAAATTGCAGTAGAATAATAGGTGGAATACTTGAAGAAGTTTTATCCATGGAATCAAACAAATCTCTAAGGGCTTAAAAACAAAGCAAACACTGCTTTAATAAAACAGTGACATATTTAATACATTTACCGTAAATTAATCCTAGACTTACACAAACAAAAACTGCTGAGTAGTATTTTTAAGTATACCTACTCCTTTTGTAGTTGTCAAATTCCCAATAAGAAAAAGATTTGTTTTTAAATCTTGAAGAACTGACCAGACTTTATAATGTCATCACTAACTATAAACAACTTCTGAGTCCTGCCCCTCAGTCTCTCTCCTTGCCAGCCCTTTGTCTTCCTAAACAAAGCAAGGCATATTCATTCACCACAGAGAACACATAACCTCTGTCTAGGGATCAAACAGGCTAATGTTATTGTTCTGGTACTATGCCATTATCAGGCCATTATCAGGCCATATCATGCCATTATCAGGCCATCAGGTCACCACTCTCAACCCACCTCCCGTTAAGCCTATACTTGGTTCCCATCTACTCAACTCCTAAATTTTAAAATCTGTTAAACATACTCCTTACTCTATTTATAGCTAAAAACCAAAACTAATTTGCCTTCTTCAAAATCTTTCCTCCACTATCCTCTCTCACCTTCATAAACCTCATGGTCATAAGGTCAGAGCAGTCCTGCTCTGGGAGTTCAGAATACTCTTCGTCTGCTGACTTCCTAGCTATCACACCTTGTCCTTACTTCATGGTACAGCAAAATTCTAGTCTAACCCAACTGGACTTGTTTTGTTAACTAATAGGTGAAATGTTATCTACCATTATTATACAAACTGAAGCCCAGCAAATACTACATCTCAGCACAAACCCAGTGTTTAATAATTTTTCCCAAATAAGACAACTAAACGTGGTGTTTAAAAATATTTTTGAGGGGTCCCTGGATGGCTCAGTTAAGCATCTGCCTTCGGCTCCAGTCATGATCCCTGTGTCCTGGGACTGAGCCCCACATCAGGCTCCCTGCTCAATGGAGAGCCTGCTTCTCCCTCTCCCTCTGCTGCTCTCCCTGATTGTGTGCAGATGTGCTCTCTTACAAATAATCTTTAAAAAAAAATTTTGGCAGGGAGGATGCTAAAATCATGTATCACTACCAATCTAATGTTTTTTTAAAATAAAAAGGCCTCAGGGCACCTGGGTGGCTCAGTCGTTAAGCGCCTGCCTTCGGCTCGGGGTGTGATCCCAGAGTCCTAGGATCGAGCCCCACATCAGGCTCCTCTGCTGGGAGCCTGCTTCTTCCTCTCCCACTCCCCCTGCTTGTCTCTCTCTCCCTGGCTGTCTCTCTGTCAAATAAATAAATAAAATCTTTAAAAACATAAAATAAAAAATAAAATTAAAATAAAAAGGCCTAAATTGTAATAATTGTAATAAAACTTTAAGGTACTACATTACTCAAAATAAAAAAAGATTTAGGATTTAATATATACCATAAACAGAGCATCTCAAAGTATTTCATCAGTTTAAAAGAAAAAGGTCAAAAATGCACTCACTGTACACTGAGAGAGACTAGTAGGACATGACAACCGAATGCAATCAATATGTGATCCTAAACAGGCTCCCAAAGCAAAAAAGAAAAACAACTTTATAATGGGCAATACTGGGTCAACTACCAAATTTAAGTAGTCTGTATTTTAGAGTACTTTATCCATGTTAAACTTCTAGATTTTGAGAAATAGTAATCGTCTTGTGGTTATGAATGTCCTTATTCTTGGGAAATACATACTGAAGTATTCAGGAATAAGACAGCATGTCTGTACCTTACTCAAACAGTATGGAAAAAAAAAAAAAGAACATGGTTATAGAGAATGATGAGCCAGATGTGACAAAAAGTTAATAACTGGTGAATTCTCAGAACTGTTCTTTGTGCTAAATTTAAAGTTAGCAAAAAATAAAATTTAAAAATGAACAGTAGCTTTCATCCCTTTACTACAAGACTCATAGGATGCTGGAGAAGCTCCTGAAATTCCAAGTTACTCTCAGATACATAAGCGATCAAGTAAACTAGATACAAGTGATCATATTTTTCTCATTAAAAACTTCATTTCAACAAATAAATCTACTTTCAGGAAAAAAAGGCCAAAGGAAAATCTCTAACTCCAAGTGACACAAAGAAACGTACTGTTTATAGTATTACAAATTAACAGCTGACCACAATGAGATACCACTTCACACCCCTAGGCTGGCTATAATCAAAGACAGACAATACCGAGTATTATCAAGGGAAACTGGAAACCTCATTCATGGAAGAAATATAAAATGATGCCAACTGCTTTGGATAACAGTCTGACACTTCCTCAAAAGGTTAAATATAGTTACCATATGACCCGGCAATTCCACTCCCAGATACATACCCAAGAGAAATAAAAACATTATGTCCATAGAAATGGTTGCACAACTTTTCAGCAATACATGTAATAGTCAAAAAGTGGAAACCACCCAAATGTCTATCAGGGGTGAAAGGACAAATGGAATGTGATATATCCCTACAACAGAATCTTATTTAGCAATAGAAAGGAATAAAGTACTAAAGTACTAATACATACTACAATGTGAACGAACCTTGAAAACATTCTTAGCGATAGAAGCCAGTAAAAGACCACATACTGTATAACTCCGTTTATATCAAAAGTCCAGAACAGGCAAATATATTGAGATGGACAGTAGATTAGCAGTTGCATAGGGCTGGGAGTGGGGAGGAGAAAACAGGTTGAGTGCTAAATGTTACAGTTTCTTTTTCAAGGCAATGAAAACATTCTAAAAGTGACTATGGTGATGGCTGCACAACTCTACATATATTAAAAGACAATGAATTGTACAGTTTAAGTGGGTAAATTATAAAGGATGTGAATTATATCTCAATAAAGCTGTTCTCCCTGCCCCCAAAAAGGCATGGCTATAAAAATACCCTATCGACCTACCCCAATGACTTAAAGAGTATTCATTTGTAAAACTAACCCAAAACAAATGGGGACAGAATACATGGTCTTATGTAATGAAGAAGTAAGTTATTTCTATCCTTTAAGAATTTCTATTTCTCCTCATACCTCATACACGATTTCCTTACACTAACACCCACTAAGACTCTCTCTTACAATGATGGCATCAACTACAATAAAACCTATCTCTGGATATCCCCAGAGATATATTTTACTAACATAACCTAAAGCTAAAATTATCTTTAATCCAAAAAATTCAGACTGTTTTTCAGAAAAGACAGACATCATTGGTTTATAATTTGGGTAACAAAGTAAGTCCTTAAGTTGCTTAAAATTAAGTATAAGTACTCCAATTTTAATAAGATGTTTTACAAAACACATTTTGTAAACTGAAAGCTACTAAACAAACTGTGAGTGAAAAATAACATTTACTGAAACTACACCGTCCTGTCGGAAAGGAGTATATTTAAGATACTGACCTGCAGTAATATACTGTGCTGAAGCCATTTCCCCTGAAGCTCTCAAGGCACCTGCATACCTGGGAACATTAAGGCAGAATTAAATAGGATTCAATTCATTCTGAAACTCAAAAGGGAAGAAACTAATTAAAAGAGTTTATGATGACACCCTCAACTGCAACTCTGTCAGCGTTGTTGTTCCCATCTTTCTATTTTCTTCTCTTCTGGTCTTGTTCCTTTAAGCATTGTATGTACAAAAAAGGAACAGTAAGTAAAAAGGGAATTTAGATGAATGAAGCCTACTTTAAATTCTTTCTCCTATCTTATTAAAAAAAAAAAAAATCCTGAAAACAATGTGAAACATTTTTGTTTCACATTTAACGTCCATTATTACAAAGAAAATAAAATATACTTTCAGAAATAAGAAAAAAAGCCTTATGTCAAAAACATTAAATCAAAGTCAATACACTTACATTCAACATTAACTTGCTATGTAACATTAAGTCACTTAATTTTCAAGTCTGTCTGCTACCTATACATTGCAGTGTTTCTATTAAATGACTTCTAAATTCACCTTCGATTTATAATTCTCATTTAATTCACAACAGCACAAAGGACTGGCCATCCAAAGGAAATAAACTATAGTATTCACTCATACAATGTCTTATGACACAGGATCAGAAATTATCATTCAGATAATATCAAACACTGGGAGGTAGGGGAATGATTGTCTATTCACTATGATTAAAACTATGCGTACATACCACAAACCCACTGGAGGGACTAAAATGAAAAAGATTGAAATCAACCAAGATTGGCAAGAATATGGAGCAACCAGACTATCCTTACCATCAGTAACATGGATAAACTTTAAACACTAAACTTCAAACAACTAAGCCAACCAAAAATAAGTTACATTCTGTACATTTAACTTCCAGAATGCAGAGAACTAGTAAGAGATCAGTAGCTGCTTGCAGAGTTGGGCGGTGGAGGGGATGAGGACTGGGAAAAGGTACAAGAACAAAAACATCCTGGGATGAGGGAAATGTTCTATCATTGTAAAATGGGTTACAGAGCATTTGCATTTATCAAAACTTATCCCACAAACACAAGATATTTGGTATTTACTATGTAAATATTTCGATTTAAAAACAAAAAGACCTCTGTGTTATGTAAGTAGAATGAAAGAGATCACAGAAAATATGTTAAATTATATACAATTAAGAAGTTCTGTTTTTCTGGGGCGCCTGGGTGGCACAGCGGTTAAGTGTCTGCCTTCAGCTCAGGGCGTGATCCCGGCGTTATGGGATCGAGCCCCACATCAGGCTCCTCGCTATGAGCCTGCTTCTTCCTCTCCCACTCCCCCTGCTTGTGTTCCCTCTCTCGCTGGCTGTCTCTCTCTCTCTGTCAAAGAAATAAATAAAATCTTTAAAAA